>NW_017306882.1:160385-176902 GCF_000935625.1 Nanorana parkeri
TATATATATATTTATATAACATTCTTATGAAATATGTCCTTAGTATACCTGGGACCTATTTAGACATATACATCATGAAATAATGTTTTAAAATTGGTTTGTCAGAATTTTTAACAGTGGCAGTACACTAAGTACTGATCTGTCAGTCAAGACCTGGCAGTGCAGCATACATAAGGTCACTAGAAGGAAGAGCTAGTCACCAATCAAACATTTGCTGTAAGTAGTTGAGACTGTTGCTGTAAGTTGGAAATCTGCTGACTTTGAAGGTACTGAATTTTAATAACAGTTTGGGTGAGAATACAGGGACAAGAGCATAGGAGAGCAAATGTAGTAAATGGTTACAGACAGGGATGTGGAAAAGTATAGTGAAGAGCTGTGTGCTTTTATATATTTATAAAACAATGTCCTAACTTATCATATGCCTCCAACCCAAAAATGGATACATTATCATCCATACGATTAGACGTCACCACGTTAGGACTAGTGTGATCACTTGAGTCTAGGGATCTGTGACCCAAGCAAAGTTTTGGTTGTTGGATATTTGCTGAACCCAGCATGAAATCTGGGAGCACCCAAAAAGAGCAGCTAAACTGAAAAAGCCTATAAAGGTCAACATTTGTAATAATTATTTGGCATTTTTTAAGGCCAATTTGCTAGCTTTGGTTAAATTTGGTCATAAAAGGGCATGGGTAGGTGGACACTGCTATGGGGAAAATGTACCAATGCAAAAACCTGCATGTGAGGCCCGCCACCCTGTACTTCAGCAAAAGTGACATTTTGAAAAGAAAAAAATATGTTCTGGCCAAATGACATTTCCTGGTTGGCTTTGTTCTTTTAAACTGCATTGTGTCCCCTTCAAAATTCACAGTAGACCATTATTCATTGGATAAGGGTCTGGTATGAATTTTAAGGGGGACTCTATGCATAAGAACACAAAAAAGGTGTGCTGTGTCCCTCAAGATACATGCCAGACCCTTCCTTATCTTTGATAAATATAGCTATAGACTTGTGGGGGACATCAAACAAAACAAAATAAACCATACCAGACCCTTATCCAAGAATGATGTCTGTAGGCTAGAAATAGGGTGGCAGCGAGTGTTCATGCCCCCTCCTGAACCATACCATATCATCATATCATGATGACCTTTGCCACAATGATCTTCTACCATCACTAATCCCATCACAAATGACTGCTCCCTTGCCAGCAAGTGAATATCCACTAATCAGAATATAGATCTGGTATGGATGTTGAGTAGACATTGAAAAATGGCCTGGTATGGGTTTTTAGGGGGACCCATCCAAAACATAAAAAAACAACAAAATAAATGGTGGGGGGTGCCCATCATCATTCATACCAGATCCTTATCATGGATAAGGGTCTGGTATAAATGTTGACAGGGAAACCCATGTAAACAAAAAAAACACGGGTTCACACCCTAATCTAAGCATACAGCCTGGCGAGGGGGAGCAGCAAGTGCATGCACCTTGTTCATGTCATCCAGCACTGTAGATCCATCAAGCATGATGAGCGACAACCCGATGACTCGTCAATACTCCCAGCACAATTGACAGTTTCACCGGCAATGCTGGAATGTCAACACATCGCCGGGGAACCTGGGTGACATTGTTGTACAGATATGATCATGACACAAGGTGGAAAGCTGACATTTAGTGGTGATATCAATACAAATGAGTTCCAACTGCAGAATCCACAAATTCAGTCAGGTCAGCAAACTGACCAAATCTGGCCATTTAGTTTGTCTGTTCACCTAACTGCGCACAAATCAACACCACAAGAACTCGAAGCTTATTGCTACATTAGAAACAAATTTAGTGGTGGACAAATTAATTTGGAAACCAGGAGGCAATTAGGTCAGAAGCAACAAACATCCAGTGATTGGCATTTCTGCTGAAAAATTATGTAATCGGAGCAATAAGATGGACGTTGTGAGTTATTCTACAGTCTAATAGTCAAATAAACATTCTTCACAATAGTAAACCACAAAACATGTTGACCCTTGAAGAAAATTTGTTATAGCATCCGAGGCTCCACTCCTGCCAGCTAAGGGAAAAAAAGAGGCTGTCAGTGAACCAAGAAACAAGACAGAAACTTAAAGTGCAGAAGACAGGCTGCAGCTCAAATGGACAAGTAAGGGTAAGAAACACTGACAGTACACTCTCCTCAATGACCCCTACCGCACAGGAGGACAAAAGGCTTATGTGGAAAGTGAGCATGGAAGGCACAGAGGATGGCGGGGGCATAAACATCAGAGGAAGGTACCCAAGAACGTACCTCCGGACTGAAGCCTTTCCAGTGGACCAGGTACTGGACTTAACCCCTGAACTGAACACCCTCTGCCCAACCTGTAAGGGAGGAGCGGGTAGACGCCTGCCATCTGCCTGGAGCTTTTAGCGCTGCATAGAGGCATGAAGGGAATCCTGATTCTGCACCCAAGAGGAATAGCACCTGAAGATGATACTCCAAAGCCAGAATGTTCTGCGGCATAAAAGATTCAGGTAACATAGATGGCTGAAACCTGTATGTATGTATGAACGAGGTGATAGCACTGTTCCTAGCAAACTCTGCCCAGGGTAGCAGATCACCCCAATTATCATGATGGTCTGAGACATAGCAGTGGAGGAATTGATCCAGGGCTTGGTTGGATCACTCAGTGGTGCCATTGGACTGCGGATGATATGGCAAGGAGAAGGAGAGTTGAATTCCTACCCTCCTAACTCCTCCCCTCCTCTTCCTCTTTCTGTAGGGGTCCCCCAAGGCTCTATCCTTGGACCCCTCCTCTCTCTGTACACCTCCTCCCTTGGTCAGTTAATAACCTCACATGGCTTCCAATACCATCTCTATGCCGATGACACTCAAATACATCTTTCTACTCCTCCACTCTCTCAGTGTCCTTGCGTTTCACTAATCTACTAAGTGACATATCAGTCTGGATGTCACAACACTTCTTAAAACTCAACCTTTCAAAAACTGAGCTCATGATATTTCCTCCTGCCCGTACAACTGCCCCTAACTTTTCCCTTGAGATTAATAACACTACTATCCAACCCTCTCCCATGCCAGGGTGCTAGGTGTCATCCTTGACTCGGACCTCACCTTTCTGCCCAACATCCAATCACTATCCAAATTCTGCCGCCTTTACCTTCGCAATATCTCCAAAGTATGCCCCTTCCTCACTAATAAAACCTCAAAATTCACTCACTTGTTATCTCCCGTCTCGACTATTGCAACTCCCTCCTCATTGGCCTACCACTACACAGGCTATCCCCCAGTCTATCATAAACGTTGCTGCTAAACTCATCTACCTAACCAACCGCTCAGTGTCTGCAACCCCCCTCTGCCGATCATTGCACTGGCTTCCATACCCCCCCTGCCAATCCCTGCACTGGCTTCCAATAGCTCAAATGATAAAATTCAAAATATTAGCAACAACTAACAAAGCCATCCACAACTCTGCCCCAACTATATCTCAAACCTTGTCTCATAGTATCACCCTAACCGTCCCCTCTGCTCTTCCAAAGACCTCCTGCTTTCCAGTGCCCTTATCAACTCCTCCCATGCCCACCCCCAGGACTTCTCTAGAGTCTCCCTCATCCTATGGAACTCTTTACCCCAACCTGACAATCTCCCACTCTGACTGTGAATGTCTTTAGGCGATCCCTTAAGACTCATCTCTTTAGGGAAGCCTATCCCACCTCAACCTAACCACTCAACCATCACGTTCTCAAACAATTCTTTCCCACACAGCTACCTCCTCATGAATCACTTGCCCCTCCCTTTTAGAT
This sequence comes from Nanorana parkeri, assembly GCF_000935625.1. Lineage (NCBI taxonomy): Eukaryota > Metazoa > Chordata > Amphibia > Anura > Dicroglossidae > Nanorana > Nanorana parkeri. The sequence continues at coordinate 164,190 of NW_017306882.1, forward strand.
TGTAAGTCCTCAGGGGCAGGGCCCTCCTTACCATCTTGTCTTGAATTGTATTGTGATTGTTATGTCTTCCTTATATTGTAAAGCGCTGCACAAATTGTTGTCGCTCTATAAATCCTGTATAATAATAATATCTCCCAACTGAGTGCAAAAAGCTAGAGGAGTGGACTTGCGAATGAACCCCTGGGCAAGCGCATCTGCAATTTACTCCTCCCTAGCCTTATTCTCTGCAACAGAGAGAGGTAAAACCTGCCACAAGGAGGGACTGCACCAGGCTGCAATTTGATAGCACAATCAGAGAAACGATGTAGCAGAATACTACCACGCACCTTATCAAAAACATCCTGATACTCCAGATATTCGTCAGGCAATGGGGAGAAAAAGGATCTACATAGTAATTTAACAGGCTTATAGATGCAAGTAGGGTTACATTGTGGAGACCAAGAGAGGATCTCAGCTGCCTGCCAATTGAAGGTCAGATTATGTTTCTGGAGCCACGGGTAACCCAGAAAATATGAAAGGAAGAGGAAATAACCTGGAAATATACTAACTCCCTGTTTAGGGCCACTCGACCAGAATAGTCTAGTGAGTAATATGTGCAGGCTCTAGGGGTCTGCCATCAATGGTCTCAATGGCCAACAGAGCTAAACGATGCAACACAGAAATTGAATTCTTGGAGGCAAACGTGCTGTCAATAAAGTAACCAGCAGCACCAGAGTGTACTGGGGCCTAAGTGACAGCAGAGGAATCTACCCAGGAGAGGAAAACCTTAACTAATGGTTTGTCTTTTTGGAGAATCGGGGAGGAGGTAATTCTACCTAAGACCTGCCCCGAAAGGACCTTAGGTGTGAGCTTTTCCCGGACATGTTGAACACGTTTTTATGAGATGCCCACTGAGGCCACAGTAAAGGCACAGGCATTCCCTTCTAATAAAGGCCCGCTTGGCCTCAGAAAGGTGAGTGAACCCCAACTGCATGGGTCTACTTCCTGACGCACCATCCCCAGGAGGCATGGAGGGTGAGAGAGGAATAGGTGGGAAAATGTGGGAGCCAGGCTGGTAGGAGGCCTCCGCAGGCGCTCCTTAAAAGATAGGTTTCTTCTATTATGCAATGCTTCGTTTTCTCTTTCTCCTTCCTTCTCAATTTAATCTACGAGTTACTTTTTGTCACTAAGATTGTTTCAACTTTTGTCTTCCATATCCTCTTACCCTACTTTCTCATATTGGTATATGCATTAATATTCTCCTTGGTACTAATGCATGATTAGTGTGGGTCTTTTACATTGTTCTTTGTACATTTTTGCTTTACCCCTAACTGAATCAGTACTGCATATCTTTTTCATAGTGTGTTTTTTGCTTTTCTTGTTTTGTCTGTTTTGAAAACCTTAATAAACCCTGTTTGCAAAAAAAAATATGGTCTCTCCCTAAGCCTTGTATCGATCAGAGTCAGGAAAGAAATGAGAGCCTCAAGCTACTAGGCAGGTCTTTGCAGGTCTTTGGCCGCAATCTCATCCTTTAAGGTAACAGAGAAGCCATGTGAGAAGGCAGCCACCAGAGCCTCATTATCCCAGCCCACATCTGCTGCCAGAGTATGAAATTCAATAGAATACTTAGCAATGATTCATTAACCCGGTAGATTAGACACGGCAGCAGAGGAGGAATGAGTCAGCACATTAAATACCTTACAAAAGGAGGCAACAAATTCAGGGTCATCGTGTATGACAGATTTATTGTTCTCCAAAAAGGGATTCACCTAGACCATGGCCTTATCTGAGAGCAACTATATCACAAAACCCGCCTTTGTCCTATCGTATGGAAATGTCTGGGCAACCATTTCAAAATGAATGTCCACTTTGTTAAGGAAGCCACAACATTGAATCAGGTCACCCCCATGACGCTGAGGCAGGGGAGCTGAGCCAGTCATTAGTGACTACTGGTTCAGCTGCGCCCACAGAAGCAGCAACATGAGAAGCCACTGACCGAGAAACACCTGTCTCAATATGAGATGTGTGTGCTAGGAGGGTCTGTAGTGCCAGGGCAAACAGATCCATACGGTGATCTTGTTGATCCAGCCTAGAGACCAACATGAGTAGTGTAGGAATACCTGCACTGTCAGGATTCATGGCCCTTGCATACTTTCATGTAACCAAGAACCAAGACAGAAACTTAAAGTACAAGTTAAAAAATAAAATTAGTTTATTGAAAATAAATAATAAACACAAATGGCAAAAAACAATGGAGAAAGTCCAGGACATCATTGTTGCAAGCCAGAGGGTAGTGGGTGGGTAGACAGCCAAACCAGGTCAGGGAACACAGAAAGCAGGATCAATGGAAGCAAAAGCTGGAGTCAGGAACCAGTAGACCAGTCAACCAGGACCAGGGTCATACACAGAGAACAGGAACAACACTTGGTAGATCTGAACATATGCAAGGGTGAGGAACTATATGGACAAGCTGATGGCTAAATAGTGAACTGTTGTTGCATCATCACTCATAGGGGGCGCCAAAGAGGAAAGAACAGTGTTAGACACCGCAACAGAAGACAGGCTGCAGCTCAACTGAACAAGGAAGGGTAAGAAACTCTGACATAAACTACTGTGGACACAAGATCATTAAAACTGGACAATTTAAAGCATAACTAAACTAGCATTTAGTTTTTTACAAAATACCAGTCCATGGATGTGGTGACTGCATTCATTTTCTTTTTTCAGGCAGAGAACAATTTAGGAAAGTACAGAAAAAACTTGCTGACCTTGCCAGAAATGCAGTATCATTCACACTGTGTGTGAATCTTGTTTGTGTAAACTACCAATTCTACAATCCCCTATGTAATGAAGTTGAACAAAAGCAGGCATGGTTGAAGTCCATCCTGGGTGACAATATGACTCCCTCCAAAGATACAGTAGAGAAGGCTAGACATGTGCGATTAGTTTCGTTACGAATCGAAATTCGTACGAATTTCCTGAAATTCGTAAATTCGGAAGCATCCGTTAACGGAATTTTGTATTTCGTTTGTTGACCAATCAGAGGTTTTCTCTTCTGCTGCTGAGGGTTACATTACAATACAGGCAGGAAATACGAAATTCCGTTAACGTATTTTCGTTCCTTTACGAACATTCGTTATGATGAAGTTAAAAAGCAAAATTACCTTTGTCAATATATTGGAGTTGATGGTAGTTTTTTTTTATCCGAAAATCTGTTAACGGAATTTCGTATTTCGTATTTAAAAAAAAAACTACCATCGACTCCAATATTAACAAAGGTATTTTTGCTTTTTAACTTCATCATAACGAATGTTCGTAAAGTTACGAAAATGTGACGAAACTAACGAAAATTTGTATTTCGTACAAATCCGAATTGAGTTTCGGACACAAATTACGAAATATGAAATAACGGATATTCCGAAACGAAACAAATTTTTTGAAGGCGCACAAGTCTAGAGAAGGCCACCTAAGAATAAGAACTCTGTTGTTTGCAGGATTACCATGTGAAAATAAAAGATACAAAAACAATGTACAATGTGAAAATAAAAGGAAACAAACCTGAAAAAGAAACTGGTATTCTGCAGTATATTACATTTTTTAATACACTTTAAGATTGGAATAAATTATCCAGACATGAAAATTGAATTGTGTTTTAATATGCAGATATTAGGGTCCAATGGCATGACATGGCTAGAGAGCTTCAATGCTTCAATGTGTGACTGAAAAATGTGAAGAAACTGTGTGTTGCTATGGTTTCAGCATGGACTATGAAACATCTCTAATCACTTACTGAATCCATGTTGCAAATGTGGGTCATATGCTCTAAAAGATAGGTGTACATAATACATTTGTATATGTTCTGCCACATCAGCTAAGTGTATTTGATGTTATTTATTGTATCTGGGATGTTCCTGTATACCACCTTTTTGCTCTTGGTAATCCACTCTGTTTAGTAAGACACCCCCAGCCTTTCCATGTCCAAGTAAATGTCACAGTAAATCTCTATCATGCAATGCAGAAGACAGATACAGATAAAAAGCCTTGTTTCCAAAAAAAAATGGTTTATGGTTATCAAATAACAGTTCATTAACCATACAGTCAAACAGCATTGTAGACATATTCAGATGTGTAGAAACTGTGACCATGTTAGAGATGGTAATTTGCACAAGATCAAATATATATTGACCAAAGAAAAGACCTATTTTATCCTGAAAAGGGATGACAACCAACCATGCTGATTTTAAGGTATGCAGAAAAGAGTTAATTTTCCTCAAGATAATGTTTCTTAAACATGCACTGAAGCTGTGTCAGCCTGTTGAGATAAGTTCATAAGTAAAGCAAATAGTGATGACTTGCATAATTTAAAAAAAAATAAAAAAATTGCCCTGAGATGGGCTTTAAATTTACCTTGAAGCATTTTTTTGATATTATTTTCTCCCATTGCATTTATATTTTATTTCGGCAGACAAAAGATTGTTCCTACAAAAATGTCTAGCCAATCTTTCAGGAAGTCTATAGGTGGCCTTTCTGTATCTGTCAGTGAACATGAAGGGGATTTTTGCCAGTTTGTTCTTGCTCATTAATTTAACTAATTGATCAATTAGTTATTGATCATTGGATCTCTTAGCTTCACTTATTCTTAGCACTGTTATCATTTGCATGACAGGCATAAGTGTCAATTTACTAAAGTGTAACGCCTGCAATATTTTCTATTATCATATATTCTTACAATCCAAATTGATGTATTCAGTACAATGAAAATGTTATTACACAGATCAGCTGAATTTATCCCATGCATGTTAAAATATAATTTGATAATTTGATAATCAAAGGTCAATTCACAGAAAATTATCACATGAGTTTACGCTCCTTAAAATATCACTAGCTTCTGTTTATTTTGAGGTTTACTGAGGTGAAGAAGGAGCCATTACAGGTGAAGATAAAATAATGATTCATAAGAAATACAGGCTGTAGTGGTTAGATATTTCATCTGAAAAAGAAAACAAAAAATAACTATTCCACAGCTGTGTGTGAATTGAATATTTTGATGAGAGAGTTATTGTAAGCCGAAATAGAAAACATAACTCAAAACACTAGTACAGTTCATACAGTACTGTTTATTATTAGGCAGTTTATGGAATGAATATGCCGCTCCACATGCAATCTCTGTAGCAGAATGAAGCTGTCTTGTCCCGTATATATTTAAGAATACGATGATGTCATGTCTTCTTCTTTAACTGTAGTAGGCAAGTACTACAGAGTGGAAGACCAATGAGCCATACAGAGGGAAGAGATGTGTGAGAGAGGGAAGCAGAACATTCAGCCTGAGCTAATTGACAAAGGGAAAAAGCACTCACCACTGAATATGTAATTAAAGTGGATTTCCACTTTTGCATTCAAATTTAGGAAAACCCCTCTATATGTTTGTTTATTCACACAGCATACTGAAAAATAACTTCTAAAAAAGTATTACCTTTTAGATGCTTTGTTAAAGCAGGCAATATGGCTGATTCCAGATGTTTCTTAGCTCTTTCACAGTGGTCTGTCCCAATGGAAAGTCTTGGTACAGAAATTTGAGGATTGTGTTTATCTGATAAACTTCATTAGCACACAATGAGCAAGCCTTCTCTGAATGGACAAGACCCCTCACCCTTTAAAACCCTAACCCAAGTTAAAGCCATTCTAATTGCAAGAAGCATTTTTTATTTTTTTATTTAGCTTATGCTGGTAGAAACTGGTAGAAATATTTCTAAACACCAGAATTGTACAAAAAAACATTGTTTTTACAAAAATGAAAGAAAAAACTGTAACATCATATTCATAAAGATAGCCTTATTTCGCCGAAATACAACATCTCTCTGAAGACCATTGTACTACATCCTTGTAAAAGATCAGCCATATCAGCAGCAATGGGCTGCCTCCATCCCCAACGTATCATGCAAATAGATTGACTACATTGTGTATGTTAGAAAAATAGGTATTTCATCCTTTCATCCTTTAACCACTTGCCGTCCGCCCGTTGTAAAAAAAGGGACGGACGGCACTGCTGCATTGGAGGGGTTGCCGTCGCCAGACGGCATTTTTTTTCTGCGCGCGCCCCCTAGCGGGCACGCACGGGCTGAGAAGACCCGACCAATGCAAACACCCATTACCGGGTGTTTCACATATAGACGATCGGTGGCTCCATAGCCCCCCCGCACGCGTGCGCAGCCGCCGCCGGTTTACCCCCCCCTGACCCCTCACCTTCAATCCTGGGATCCGCTGCCCCATCTGCAGCCCGGGACGTAAATACGCGTCCGGTGCCCCAGCGCACAAAAATGACAATTGCGCTACACATGTTACATATCGCCGTGAACGTCGCAGTGAGAGCAATCATTTTAGGGCCATCAATCACTGATAACACTAAACTGATGAGCGGTAACAGCTTTTAAAGCGTCGCCTATGGCCAATTTTGGGTATTATCGTTTTTTGAGGTTTTGCGCGCGCACGCAATTTTAAGGCTTGACATGTTTGGTGTCTTTTTACCCGACGTGACCCCGTCTTTTATATTTTACCAAAAAATTGGGTAATAATAAATGTTTTATCATTTAATATAGGGGAAACTGTTTTTTTTTTAATTTCGGTAATTTTTCCTTAATATAGTAAAAAATAAAAACCCCAGTGGTGAATAAATACCACCAAAAGAAATCTCTATCTGTCCCCAAAAAAGGGTATAAAATTAATTTCAGTACAGCGTTGCATGACGGAATAAATGTCAGTCAAAGTACCGCAGCGCTGAATACTGAAAAATGGCCTGGATGGGAAGGGGGTTTAACACCGCGGATGTCAACTGGTTAAAGACTTGGAGCTTTGTCCTATGAATGCTGACCTCAAATTGTGTGGCCAAAAGAAACGCTCTGCTTTCCTATGAATGTTTTGTAAAGAACAGTTAATAAGGATAGATGCTTGTGTTGCAGGGGTGTTAGAATTGTTAGCAACTACTAGCTATAATTGAACACTGTGGGGGTGATTTACTAACCTAAACACGCACGCACTAGGTGCGTGTGATTTATACACAGCAAAACGTATTTATCAACCAAAAAGTCTCTAAAAGCATATTTCCACTAATGCCATATATGGAAAAATCATGCACATGATGCATATATAATGCTGCTTCACAGTTTAGACAAAAATGGTTAGCTCATGCACTTACATTCCTGCATTCATCAATGCAAGCAACACAATGTAGAGCTAATTTAAACAACATCACCTTGCAATTCATGCAGAGCTTTGCACAACACACCTGCTGGGTGTGTACACACTACAAAGGTGTCTAGATTCCACCAATAGATCATGCTGGGAGGGAACACACTACAGAGGTGTATACTTGTCCGTGGCGTGTTTATAAGGTTAGTAAATCAACCCCTGTAAGTTACAAAACTTATGATAAGGCTATTTCTTGGTAATACAATTGTTTGATCACAGATTGCCCTATAGGAATACCTTTAACGTGTATGTCCAGCAAAACATTTGTATTCTTAGTTCATGAAGAAGTGGGGAAGCGTTAGAATCCCTGCTACATTTTCATTGCTATGCAGGGTTTTGTTAGAGAGAGGAATCCTTACTTCCTGTTCTGATGATATTTCACCAGACTTAAGGTGGGAGGAACACAGACAGAAACAAATAGATCAAGGAAATGCTAGAATCCTGGTTAGATTTGTATTAATGTCTATGTTCCTGTTGCAGACTTCCCCCAATTTTCTGTCTGGTGAAACTGTTGTCAGCAGGACAGGATGAGTAAAGCTCTCTAACAGAGTCTCAGATTGCAGTTAAAACCACACAGATTTTCTAAATCTTCCCCATTCTATCAAAAACTAAAAAAAGTTTTTGACTTGATATGCACTTTAATCCAATAAAAACAATATTTACAGTTTAGAAAAACACATATTTAAGAGTTAAATGTTGAATGCTATCATTTCTAGGTTGGGTGGCTTAGAGAAATGGTGATATACAGTAATATCTGCCTATTTCAAGAAAAGGCAGATATAAGCTTTTTCTGCAATAAGTCAATTTACCTGCAGAACTAATGTGCAGAAAACCTTGATTAATTGGTTTTAAAAATTGCTTGCTCGGTCTAAAATGATGCAAATGTTCAGGGTGTTTTTTCTCCAGTCAGATTTTTAATTGGTTTACAGGTTTCTGACCTGCAATTAAAGAATAAAAGGATGTGAACAAGTTTATCTTCACTAACAGCAGAATAATGAAATCACTTGGTGGAAATAATTGGGTTTTAAGTAAAGCAATGTTTTAACAACAGCTAATGATGCAGAGCCCCTAGTTTCAGCACACATGGATTAAACTGCTAATTATATTACCTTGTTATAAAACCAGTAAAAAGACATGTATGTAAATCATTCAGAACAATTTCAATATCCACACCAATTATTGCTCTTGAAATTGGTTGCAGTCTAAAAAGGGGGGTTTATTTTGCGTATATCTCTCTGTTCTCTGACAATTTTCATTAAAATGTGTGCGCTTCAGCAGAATTCTGAAAGGTTATCAGTAATGGATGAGTCATCAAGTCACATTATTCTTTCAATAAAAGATGAATTATATAGTTTCAAAACATTTAGTCATTGTCAGCTTATTCAGATGTTTCCTACAGTGACCACTCTCCAGTATGTATATATCCAAAATATACTATCAAGGACTGAATGTACTTTGCTAGAATCATAATTGTGCACTTTCAGAATTTATGCTTAAACAATGTCATGCTAATAGTTTGTTTACTTATTTTTTATTTGGGTCCAAGGCTGGTAGTGTTTGATGTGTAGTTTCCTGGAGAATAGAACAAGTTAAAAACCTATAACTTTTAAAAGAAAAACATTGTCTACACTAAAATGCCTCTCTAAGACTTAGCTCCCTTCTCCTTGAACCATTTATTTCTTAACCTTTAAAGTGTATCTAAAGGCAAATCTTTTTTAGTTATAGATTGGAGTAAGGCAGGGAACTGTTGTTTTTTTCATGTATTCCATCCGTGTTTCATTCAACATGTTTGTCTTCATTTCCTAACCCCCCTCACCAACATTTAACCCCTAATGTCTTCAAAGGGCCAGTCTACCCTAAAAGAATATTTAAGTTATTTGTGGACCCTGGTTGACTGAGTCAGCAATTGGCTTCTTATATGTCCGCCAAAGAAATATGTGCTTGCCATGATTTCCTATCCATCTAGAACTTGGGGTGTTTCCCGCCCACCTTTGCATGTACCAGATCCACCTGTTTCATTCACCATATCATCATATAAATAGAAAAATTAAATTTTCACATGATCAAGGCTTATCCAAAAAGTGAAAATAACATTTATAATGACTGCTTTTGACGTTTTGAACTTTGTACACTATATACAACAATAGTTCTATATACTGCTATACAATTATCTACTTCTCAGGTCAGTTTCAGACATGATATAGAATATATGTATAATGGTTTGTTTATTTTACCAAATTTAGCTCACCAAGAAAGTCCCCATATTGCTCATAAAACACATCTGCACATTTGAGGCAGTGGCCTATTGAAACATATGTTGAGGCTGTTTACAGGAATGCCATAATAGTGTACCTAGGAGATTATTAAAGGGTTGTAGATATGGATTTTTACATCAAACGCTTTCAGCCATTTCTTCCTTAGATACAAATGGGTAATTAAGCAATAAGTATTTAGGTATGCATAGCAATAATATCCAGCCCTACTGCCATGCAGTCTAGAGTTTAGCTCCTTCAAAATTTCTGTTCAGATGGGATTTACACATTCTCTCCATGATTGTATGAATTTCCTCCTGATGATCCAGTTTATTCCATAGCATAGCACGTACAGGTAGCTTAACTGGATTCAGACTAAATTGGTCCTGAAATACTTAAGCTTTTGTCAGCTGTACTGAGACAGAGATAGATGTGAATGATTTATGATAAAACATCCTAAAGCATTTTTAAGCATTTAAAAATTATTCCATTCGAAAAAATCTAAGTATGCTTTTTACACCTACAAATGTGTTAAGTAATCCTAGAGTTTGTACATAATAGGCTGGATTGCAGTTTCTGTTTCTGTTATTCAAAGCAAAGGAGAGTAAACAATACATTTCCAGCTTTCCATCAAACTTTGGACTCTCAAGCTTTCTGAAAGGGTTACCTTTTATAATATTCATCAATTTTGCATGCTCTATAACGTACCTATTGCTTATTATAGCCTACACTTGTGTTTAAAGGAAATTATTAATCATAGTGTAAAATTACCCTTGGATCAAACATTTCTCTAAAATATTAATGGAAATTAAAAATATATATGATTGTTGGCCATCTGTGCCAAAATAGAGTTATAAACAATAACAAAATATTGTTGAACAAAATAATCGTCTGCTTTAGTTCCTCATTAGAGAAAATGTTACAGTCACCTTAACTTAACAAAATGAAGCCTGATTTATTTGTGACATTTTCCAATCCACACTGCATATTTTAATTCATACATATGGCTTCACTGGAGAAATACTCTGCCATCTGCTGTAATATATCTTTAGTGAGCCTCAGCATCTTGTTGTGAGATCTTAAATGCTAAGTAAAATGTCAGGTCGTGTAGAGAAATCACAGGTATTGCATCCTAAATGTTAGCTCAGTGTCCATGAGAGAAAAGGAAACATCTCTAAATTACCAGGCTTGACTGTAACAAAAATACTACTGTATCATTTTAACTGCTTTGTTTCTTTCATCCTCCCAGAGCCTCAGTGATTTTACCAGCTTAGGGTTGATGCTGTGCAGTACATTTCCAGTTTGTTCCAACATCTCCTTGGCATAGAGTCACACACGGGGTTGCTCAATACATGTGTTCACTTACTGGCTACCCTTAAACAAAGGTCAATGTATGAACCAGAAGATGCCTTCATTTAAAAGGAAAACATTAATTTAGCATTTCCATGAAAAGTGAGCTTCCACTAAATTAAGAGTAAATGGCTGAGGAAAACAGTAAAATATTCTAATTACAACTTAGCTAATTTTCCCATCAGAAAACACCCCAGCTTAAAATAAACTACACGTTTTTAGTAGCTTATATCTTAGGCCCTATTAACACCTAGGTGTTTGGAAGCTTAATTGCCTAAGTGCTACAATGATCACCAAGAGGAATCCCATTGTTTTCGATTGCCCCTGGTGTAGCTCAGTTGTGGCTCAGAATCCGATAACCGGAGATGCTCAAGTTTGTCTCCCGCTCCCAAACTGTTAAAGGAGTCTGCTGAGCTAATCAAGTGTACACCCAGACCACTCCAAGATGGCAGATCAGGAAGAGCCTAGCTGCATCACTCCTGAAGCATCTCCTGGTGAGTCATCTAATGCAATACCTGACACAGATATTAACTACCAGCAGCTTGCATCTGCGGTGGCCTTGCACCTTAAATCAGACTTGGCTGCCATTATAGCCGAATCCATACAACATCACATGAGCAAGCTGAGTGTGGCCCTGGAATCACAGGCTAGATTCATACAGGCTGCTGAAGCACCAAAAAGTGATATCGACCAGATGCATGATATGCACTCATCTGGTTCGAGCTCCTCCAAACAAATCCTTATCTCCAAGAAAAGGTGGATGACCTGGAGAGTCGCATCTGCAGAAATAATCTTTGCATAATAGGTTTACCAGAAGCTGTATTGCCCAGTGATCTCTCTCGCTTTTGTTCTCATACAATTCTGCAGGCTCTTGCCTACCTGGGCCATGCAAAGTGGAGAGAGCTCATAGAATTGGTCCACCTATACAGTCCCAGAAACCAAGACTGGTCATTGTCCGATACTTGGACTTTGCTGACAGACAGACCATTAAGCAAGCTTAATGCTCTCAACAAAACTTGATTGCATCAGGCTTTAAAATCTTATTTTTCAATGATTATTCAGTTGGACTCACTAAACAAAGAAAAGTGTTCACTGAAGCATGTAGCCTCTTAGTTGCCAAGCTCTTCAGATTTACACTGGCATACCCGGCGGTCCTCCGTGTTAATGTCCTGAATGGAAACCTATTATCGTTTACTTCAGCAGATGCTTCTCCATCTCCTACTAAAAGCCCTCCAAGGAAAAAGAAGGCTTGAATAACCAGTCTACCTGACTTCATTTTATTGGCCAGTGTCTAACATACTATGTGATATTTCATCTGCAATGTTCAATTGCTTGTTCTACTAGGAGCCTCATTTCCAATATGTTCTTTAGACATGTGCGATTCGGTTCGTTCCAAAATTAGTTTCGGACGAATTTTCGGAAATTCGGAGATTCGAATGCTTCCGAATTCCGAATTCCAGCTAAGACGAATGCAAACGAATCCGAAATTCCCGATTTCCCAAAATTCGTTATTGGACGAATTTCGTTGCAGCAAAATGACATTAGGAAAAAAAAAATGACACCATTTTATCTCTACAACACATCTATTACTTAAAGTACAGAGGCTATAGAGTAGTGGATAAAGGACAGGCTTGCCATAGCTAAGGTTGCAGGTTCAAATCCCGGGCAAGTCAACTAATATTTAATTTAAAGTTTGTTTGTTTTTTCCTTTGCTTTTGAATTGGCATTCTCCTAACATTCCTACCAGACCTAAAGGGTCTGGTATGAATTGGGGGGAACCTCAGGCTTTTTTTTTCTCATCTTCTGCAGACTGTAAAAAAAAAGAAGTCATTTTTGTTCCCCTTAATGTCATTTTGACGCAACGAAATCCGTTATTGGACGAATTCT
>NW_017306882.1:177333-206139 GCF_000935625.1 Nanorana parkeri
TGCAAATTGAAATAGCCAATAGTAAACTCCCAATGCTTTTGAATGAGAATTCATCTTTTTTTTTTTTTCCTCTATTCTGACATCGCTCGTGTCAGAATAAAGAAAAAAAAGACACAGCGGGGTTTCTCTTCTTGGCGGCCGGGAGCGGGGGGCTCCCAGAGCGCCCAGGATATTTTTTTACATTTTTTACAAAATTTTTTTTACAGCAGCAGAGCCGCCGGACAATAGGAAACTATTAGGTGGAGCTAGCTGTCACTGCTAGCTCTGCACAATCGTTTTCTATTTACTTTTTTTCTACTTTTTTCACTCTTTTTCTGTTCTGCTCGGTCCCTCTGAAGGACCGAGCAGAACAGCCGAGCCAAATGCCGCTCGGCGGCATTCGGATATTCTCTCACTGCTGTTCGGGATCTTTCAGAATAGCCCGAACAGCAGTGTGAAGCCTGCCGGAGGTTCGGCTCAGCCGATCCAGATGTTGGATCGGCTGAGTCGAACTCCTTCTGCACTTCGGAATATATATAAATGACCAATACCATTTGTTCAAGTACAAGTACTGATACTTGCCCAAGTACTTACAGATACAAGTACTGATACAATTTTGTTTATTGTCATGTGACAGTGTTTCTAAAACAATTGGTTCCAAGGTACACTGCGCTAGGAATAGGTTCTAAATAGCTTATAGGACCAGCAGCAACTATGTATGACAAAGATGTCTGATATGGTAAATTAGTTGCGCTTGATCTAAATAAATGTGGATTCCAAAGTGGAAAATATCATGAATAACACACGAACATCTATACAAATAACCAAATATTCTATCCTAATGTGTGATCGATACGTGTATGATCAAACCCTCAATATGGACCAATCTCTTAGTTCCAAGAGAGAGCCATAATCAGTGTGGAAATATCCAAAATTCTTATTTAGGCATGTGATACGTGAAACTTGTATTCATCCACCCCACATCAATAATTTTTGTGTGACAAACGCCCCACGATCACTTAGTGTGGCTCTGAGTAATCTGTGACAAACGTAACACAAAACAAATACAGCAACCTAGTTGCAATCCTTATATGAATAACCCCTGCTTTTAACACTCTTGCATGTGTGAACTTGATCTAGTAGACAACAGTAGTGATTTCAAATACCTAATCGTGAAAATATAATCTTCCTAATAATAATAATATGCACACACTCGTTGGTGTCTCAGTGACCAAAAATAGGCAGTGAATAAATATGAATTAATAAATCAAATATATGTTCTAATTCTCCCCTCAAAGTGTATACAGGGAGTTAAATAATATAAAAACCAACCATGTACCAACAAGCAAAAAAAAAGTATAAAAAAAAAATAAAATATAAAAGAATAAAGCGGAATAGTCTCAGCAATATAGCAAGCAGTCAATTTTTAAGAATTTTTGCAGTTTATATGAGACGGGATACGAACGGTTAATCTCCTTCTCTCAGTGATATTCAGAGGAATAATCCGTTCGGTTCCCTGATAAATATCCTCCAAAATATGACCAACCAGTCACTGATTGAGAAAAAAACGGAACATTCCAAGGTTCTAATGTAATTTGATCTTAAATCTTGATTGTTCCAACGCCTCAACGCCCGCACCGGCAGCATGTATCTATAGGTATCTCACAAGGGATACAAATGGAGAACTGATAAGGCTTTAAGAACGTATAGTAGAAAATCAGCTATGAGAAGTGAAGACCGACCATCCTTTGATGCGTTTCGTAGATTAACTTTCTCAAAAAGGAGTCATCTTTTTGAGAAAGTTAATCTACGAAACGCGTCAAAGCCTTATCAGTTCTGGATTCTTGTAAGTGCATTCATATACTTAAAAAAAAAAAGTTACTTGAATACTGCACTTAGATTGTTTGCCTCCTTTCTCCATTTGTATCCCTTGTGAGATACCTATAGATACACGCTGCCGGTGCGGGCGTTGAGGCGTTGGAACAATCAAGATTTAAGATCAAATTACATCTGATTGCCTGACTTGGAGACTAAAGGAGAAGATGGATTATTAGAACCTTGGAATGTTCCGTTTTTTTCTCAATCAGTGACTGGTTGGTCATATTTTGGAGGATATTTATCAGGGAACCGAACGGATTATTCCTCTGAATATCACTGAGAGAAGGAGATTAACCGTTCGTATCCCGTCTCATATAAACTGCAAAAATTCTTAAAAATTGACTGCTATTTGTTTTGTGTTATGTTTGTCACAGATTACTCAGAGCCACACTAAATGATCGTGGGGCGTTTGTCACACAAAAATTATTAATGTGGGGTGGATGAATACAAGTTTCACGTATCACATGCCTAAATAAGAATTTTGGATATTTCCACACTGATTATGGCTCTCTCTTGGAACTAAGAGATTGGTCCATATTGAGGGTTTGATCATACACATATCGATCACACATTAGGATAGAATATTTGGTTATTTGTATAGATGTTTGTGTGTTATTCATGATATTTTCCACTTTGGAATCCACATTTATTTAGATCAAGCGCAACTAATTTACCATATAATACAGACTATTGATTTCGGGACAGTGGTGGAGCGCCAGAGCTAAGTCCCAGCTGCAACAGCTGCAACCCTGGTAGTTTTTGTGAAAATGCCAAGTATCAGCACTGCTATCTGAACATCCCTATAAAACATTTTGGTACTTTTATAGGTCTAAAAATGAATATAGACAAAAGTAAACTACTGTTCCTCTGCAATGATGCATGTGCTGATGATACAACTTGGATTTCCCAATACCCTCTCCAAATTTGATCACGGTCTCTTAAATATTTGGGAATCCATATACCCCATATCACTGCTGAACTATGCACTCTAATTTCTCGCCTATCACATACCGCATAATCCAAGAATTACGTTCTTAGCTAAACCTCCCCTTATTTGCCCTTGGCAAATGTCATCTTATTTGTATGGTCAGCTTTGCTCATCTTCTTTACCCTCTCCAGACAATCCCCCTTCTCCCTAAACATAAGGATGTCTAATTACTCAATAGTGCTTTTTCTAAATTTATCTGAAGTGGTAAAAGGTCGAGAATAGCTCTGACAAAACTCCAATCCCCTAAATCTCTCTTAGGTGCTAATCTACACAATATAACATTATATAATTTGGCATGCATTTTCCATCATGTCCATGATTGGCTTTTCTCTTCGACTTTTTTCACAAACACATCGATAGAGCATTATCTTGTTCCTCCTTGGTCCCTCTCAGGCATCCGTCATACCACTTTTTATCTTCTCCCAACTATTATTAAACAAAATATTCTACTAAGGGATACAAAAATGACATGTAGGGACACCAGGAAACTTTGTCACCTTCCAGACATTGTCTCTCCCCTCTCATTGCTTCCCTGATTTTTCTGATAGGCTCCTTGTAACGAACTTACCCGTCCTCCGGTTCCGGATCTTCCCTCGGCTCCGTCGGAGAACCAGCGATGTCTTTAGCAAAGACGTCAGGCGGCTCCTCCCCCTTCCTCTATTTAAAGCCGACGGGTTCAGTTGCCTGGTGTTCGTACATGTGTGAAGGACGCCAGGCAAGGACCTCCTAGTCTCCCCACCGAACCTATTACTATTGGGACGGACGTGTGCCCCTTCTATCTGGCCTCAGCGGCCACTTCCTCCCACTCAACCCGGGCATACTGAAACTTCTTCCAGTAACTTCCTCAGCAACGATTCCTTTGCATGGGGAAAACCAGCAATTCATTGAATAGCCTTCGGGTGGCACTGTGGGACCGAATCCTGATAAACTGCAAGTATACAGCATCAGCTGTTTAAACCATACTCAATTGACTGTTTCAAAGCAATTACTTCCCTTGGGATAAAAGACTGTATCTGTACCTTATGCCACAAAATACCGGGTTATCGATATAGTGCTACCCCAGATATTAACCTGCTACAACCTTCTACCTCCTTCCACTGACTTTACCAGATTGCTTAACTTAGAAACGCATTACGTTTCAATCGGCTCCACCAATACTGAAGCTGAGATCCAGTCCAACCCCAACCAGACGGGCCTGGTTCATTACAGATTGTACGAACCCCCTTGTGTTAATAGCCATAAGGGCAATGGATCCATCAGATATGGTGTCACATATGGGTGCCTTCAACCAGAGGCTGGATGCACTTTCTCAGATGGTGTCTGATGTACAGACCGAAAACCAGAATCTCAGGTCTTACATCTCTGAAAACATTTCTAACCGCTCCCCCCAAAATGACACTCCGGAGCCTAAGATCAGCCCCCCGGACGTATTTTCTGGGGATAGGGGACGATACCGTGAATATGTTAACGCATGCACCTTACTTTTTGACATGAAACCACGCACCTACCCCATAGACAAAATAAAGGTCTGCACAGCCATCTCCTATCTTAGAGGAGAGCCTCCGTGCCTGGGCCGACACATACCTAGAGAAGAATGACCCTATCCTCAACTCCTACCCCGACTTCTGGCGCTCTTGTACGATGACCCCAGCAAACAAATTTCCGCTGAATCCGCTTTGCGTGCCCTCAAACAGGGTAAACTCTATGTTGAGGACTACATAGCTGAGTTTAAACGCTGGTCTCCTGAGTCAGAGTGGAACAACGTCACACTCCGGAACCAGTTCCGACTCGGCCTATCAGAGACGCTGAAGGACGAGCTAGCTTGTATAGAGATGCCTGCGACTTTGGCCGCCCTTATCCAAGTCTGCATCTCTATTGACAGGAGATTAAGGGAAAGGAAGGCCGAAAAGTCATCAGGGGCCACCTACTCGTTCCCCAGGAGCACTCCTCCCGAGCCGGTTGTACCCATGTAGATCGGTAATATACGGGGACCACTCACCCAGGCAGAGAGATCACGTAGGTTGGCCCAACAACTCTGCATGTACTGTGGGGGACCCCATCATACAGTAGAGGACTGCCCACTCTTAAGAAAGAAGAAGACGGGTGAGTCATCACACATCTATAAGGTCATAACCACTAACTCCATCGGGACTAACTACCTTAAACTTCCTTTGTCTCTACAGTGGGACCAGTCCAGAATCCTCCTCGAAGCCATGATTGACACTGGAGCATGTGGGAACTAAATTGACTCACGTGTAGTCACTCACAATAAAATCCCCTTCTGCACCAAACCCAATCCTGTGTCTGTCGGAGTGATTGATGGGTCTACCCTGAATTCTGGTCCTGTAACCCTGCAAACACAACCCCTATTAATGGTGACCAACTCATGTCACATGGAACACTTGTGTTTCGATGTGATTCCCTCTCAACACTTTCCGTTTATACTGGGCCTCCCCTGGCTTCAAACCCATAAACCCACGTTAGATTGGAACCACCTGACCCTTAGGTTTGACTCTCCATTCTGCCACGACACCTGCTACAAAGAGACTACACTTCTCCAGACTACTTCACCTGACCTTGCAGAGACCCACCTTATATCTGAACCCTACCGAGACTTTAATGACGTATTTAGTAAGAAAAACACAGAAATTCTCCCCCACACAGGACTTATGATTGTCCCATAGATCTGTTACCCTCCTGCAAGAACCCTTTCGGACACATGTACCCGTTATCCCAGCCTGAACTGGACCATCTCAAAGCTTACTTAGATGACAACTTAAAGAGGGGTTTCATTAGGCCTTCAACTTCCCCAGCAGCGGCCGGCATGTTATTTGTCCGCAACAAGGATCAAAGCTTGCGCCCCATTATTGATTACCACGAACTGAATAAAATTACAGTAAAGAATAGATACCCTCTTCCCCTCATACCCGAACTGCTTGAATGCTTGCAGACCGCTAAAGTGTTCACTAAATTAGATCTGAAAGGGGCTTATAACCTCATTCAAATTAGACAAGGGGATGAGTGGAAGACGGCATTCGGCAAATGCTACGGTCTCTATGAATACCTCGTGATGCCTTTCGGCCTTTGTAATGCGCCTGCCACGTTTCAGTTTTTTGTCAGTGACATCTTCCGGGACCTCCTTGACATTTTGTGTAGTCATTTACTTGGATGACATCCTTTATATATTCCGATAACATCACGGATCACCACAGGCATGTAAGATGGGTTCTCTCTAGGTTACGGGCACATAACCTTTATGGGAAGCTGGAGAAGTGTACGTTTGAGACTAGCATAATTTCTTTCCTTGGGTATATCATATCCGAAAAGGGTATCCAGATGGATCTCGGCAATATCAAATGCATTCAAGATTGGCCTACACCCCAGAATTGCAAAGCACTACAGCGGTTCCTGGGTTTTGTAATATCTTGCCCCTGGGGGAAGTAGCTCTAATGGACCCCAACTGCGGATATGGCCTCTATTCAGGATGGACGGGTATCAGATCGCAGCTTTCACCTCTGGTGCCTAGAATGTGGAAAAGGCGAAGAGGGAGCTGCTTCATATCACACCCCGTATAGTAGCACGATAACCCTATATAACACCTATAAGGTGGGTATGGTGTAATCAATATGCAGTTCACTAGTATGCAGCTTGGGTAATCAATATGCAGTTCAATAGTATTCAGTGTAATCAATGTGCAATTCACTAGTATGCAGCTTGAGTAATCAATATGCAGTTCACTAGTATGCAGCTTGAGTAATCAAATAGGCAGTTCAGTAGTATTCAGCGTAATCAATGTGCAGTTCACTAGTATGCAGCTTGAGTAATCAAATAGGCAGTTCAATAGTATTCAGCGTAATCAATATTCAGTTCACTAGTATGCAGCTTGAGTAATCAAATAAGGCAGTTCAATATGGTTAAGCTTCTGTAGCCATACAGCTATGGCCAGGATACTTGCAGTTGTGGATATCTCTGGGGTTGGAGATATGAAGGGTGGATCTGTTCCTCAGATCAACGGGTCCAGGAGTGGAGCAAGTGGGAGCTGTGTTTATCAGCGTCCTGCTACAACAGTGGGACACCGATCAATCAGTGAACAGCGGCTTTATGCCGACGGCTCGAGTGAGAGTGGGCGGAGTCTCGCCGCGGCTGCGCAGGAGAGGTGACGGACCCCATGCGAGAGTGGGCGGGGCCAAGTGGCGCACCTGCGCAGGAACGGCGACGGACCTCGGCCCTGGCCCGTGAGGAGGTACGAATGTTACAGATTTTGCCAATTTCTACCGGAAATTCGTTAAAAATTTCTCTCTAGTGGTGAAACCCCTAACTCAGCTGACCAGTATTCATTCAAAGTACACCTGGAACCCTCTAGCCCAAGACGCATTCGATGCTCTGAAGATTTGTTTCACCACTGCTCCCATTCTCCAACTGCCGGACCCCCACTCGCAATTCACCTTAGAAGTGGATGCCTCTCATTTGGCCATTGGATCCATCTTGTCCCAGAAAACTTCCTCTGACGGAACACTAGATCCGGTTGCTTTCTATTCCTGTTCACTCACAACGGCAGAGATGAACTACCCCGTAGGGGAGAAAGAGTTATTGGCGATAAAATCCGCCCTGGAGACCTGGAGGCATCTCTTGGAGGGAACTATTCTGCCCATCATTATATACACTGTATATCACCAAAATCTCAAGTATATACATAGGAGCAAAACCCTCTCCTCTCACCAAATACGGTGGGCTCTCTTTTTTGATCGCTTTAACTTCCTCATCACATACAGACCCGGAGCGAAGAATGGAAAGGCAGATTCGCTATCCCTACTTTATGGCCCGCCATTCCCTACACCTCCTGACTCCTTAATCATACCATGGGAGAAATTGATCCATACCACATTTATTCTCAAAGAGGAGCTACTGAAGGCTTTGGCCTCGAGTTCCCCCTCTCAGGCCATGGTTGGAGACGAGGAGGGGTTCAACTATAAGAACAACAGACTCTACATTCCCCCCTCTCTCCAGTGTACCATCCTGAAACTCAGCCACGACGCACCCCTGGCAGGACATCCAGGTATCTCCAGGACTTTGGACCTAATCCGCCACCATTTCTGGTGGCCGAAGTTGGAAGAGACTGTACATGAGTATGTGTCCTCCTGTGAGATCTGTGCTCGTTCCAAACACGAGTCCAAACCTCCGTTTGGCCTTCTCACCAGTCTGCCCATACCGGAGAAACCCTGGGAGGCTATCTCCATCGACTTTATTGTGGATCTACCGCCCTCTCAGGGTTTCAACACCGTCCTTGTTGCTGTAGCCCTCTGAGGATTTCAACACCATCCTTGTTGCTGTAGATTCCCTTAGATGATGGCCCACTTCATGCCACTTGTGGGGTTACCCACTTCCAAAACCACTGCCAATGTACTGATAGAGCATGTGTTCAAATTGCACGGATTCCCATCAAGAATTGTATCAGCTCGGGGCTCGCAGTTCATATCTAACTTCTGGAGAGCCCTTTGCCTCAGACTACGAAACACCATAGGTTGTCGACCTCCTATCACCCCCAAACAAACGGTCAGACCGAGAGGGTGAACCGCTGTTTTGAGCAATATCTGCGCTGTTATTGTACCCACCTACAAAATGCCTGGCACGAGCTACTCGCCCTTGCAGAATTCTCCTACAATAATAGTACCAGTTCAACCATGGGTCACACCCCGTTCTTCGCTAATTACGTATTTCATCCCTCGTTCATTCCCCAAGGGGTTCCCTCGAATAACCCTGCCACAGAGGATTATGTCCAGAAACTACAAGATCTTACTCCTCTCCTGAGGAACAACATCGCAAGAGCCCAAGTTTGACAGAAGCATTACTATGACCTCCGCAGAAGGGAGGCCCCCCAGTATCAGGTGAAATCCAATATATTACAGTTGTTCCCAGAACAAGGAATTAGTGGAACATTTTCCAATGGGAAAACCTGTTTTTGTGACAGTTGTCTAAGAGGGAATTTCTTCTTCATTTGTAGAGATTTTCTCACACTTCCTGCTGCATCTCAGAGACTGAAATTAAAGGGAAATATTTTTTAATAGGACAGAGACTGCAGAAATATAAACCAACATGGGTTTAAATACTTTATTTGTATTAAACATTTACAAATCGTTTGAATATTTTTTGTGAGATGCAAAATTGGACCTTTTCTTGTCAACATCATGTACTTTCCCCGGGATAAAAGTATATCATATTTTAATTGCTTTCTAACCTGCTTGACTGTTTCCCATAGACAGTTAGAGACCTATCAGACATGTGAGCTCATTGTCCAAACTGGCAAAAATGACTAGATTTGGTGGCTGTCAGAGGTAGCTTTACACATGGAGGCTGATTTACTAAAGGAGTTCAGAATCTTTACTCGCTAAGTTGTGTTTTCCATGAGTGGGTATTGTTCACTTATAATACCCAGTAATGTGCAGATGAAAACAGTAATTTGTTGATGTGTAGCCACACAAAAAATTGATTTAGTTCACATGACCGTGCCTGTAATGCAACCCCCAACAGCCAAAAAAAACATTTGATTGGCCACAGTCACATGTCCAATTTATGAATGGATACAAATTTTCATTAAAGGAACATTCGGATTTGTTTGCATTCGGGCTTGTTCAAATTTGGAAATTTGAATACATCCGAATGTCCAAATTGTATAAAATTCATATGAATATCCATTCGAAATTAAACTAAATTTACATGTCTGGTAAATTTGTTTTTCACATGATTAAAAGTAAATCTTCAATTTGACTTCACAGGTAATACTTTTATTTAGTTAGTATTATATTTGCCCCTGGTATTTTTTGTAGAAATTGGGTGTGATTCTGCAATATTAAGATAACCTATGCATTCATTATGTTTTTATAAAGTGACAACCTGGCAGTTTTTTAAAACTCTTCAAGTAAATACTGACTTGTTTTTCTGCTGTATCATCTGTATGTGATGTCATCAGGGCAAGCATGTTCATTCAGCCACAAAGGATGCACTGGCCATGCATAATCGATTTAATAAGCAATGCTCTTATCATTGCACAGCATTAATCAATATGTCAAAGGAAGCCATTCACCTTTACTAGGCTTAGAAATTTCAACTAATTAGCAAGAATGGTTTTACAATTTGCTTATGTAAGCAATGTATCCATTCAGCATGCAAATGAAATTAGTTAATTTGACTTCACATTATGTTTTCAACATTGCTTATATTTGAAATTACATTTTTACTTGTCAATTAAGCCGGGTACTTTTTGTGCAGATTAGTAATGTTTAATGACATTTGTCCAATTTGACAGATCAGGGCATTAAATACCCAAGATTTGTAAATTATGCCACAAATTGTAGATGTGTTAATGTGGATGTCATACAATCATATCTTATTCCCCAGCTTGATATCCAAGTAGATATCTGTTAGCTCATACATGGTCTACAACAGCCTTTTCCTGTAGATTATCTGCCTGTGTACAAGCATGCAAACCTTTAAAGAAGCACCTGGAAGCATTAAAAATTGAGCCAATGGGGTTGATTTACTAACCTAAACACACGCACGCACTAGGTGCGTGTGATTTTTACACAGCAAAACGTATTTATCAACCAAAAAGTCTCTATAAGCATATTTCCACTAATGCCATATATGAAAAAATCATGCACATGATGCATATATAATGCTGCTTCACAGTTTAGACAAAAATGGTTAGCTCATGCATTTACATTCCTGCATTCATCAACGCAAGCAACACAATGTAGAGCTAATTTACAAAACATCACCTTGCAATTCATGCAGGGCTTTGCACAACACACCTGCTGGGTGTGTGCACACTACAAAGGTGTCTAGATTCCACCAATAGATCATGCTGGGAGGGAACACACTACAGAGGTGTATACTTGTTCGTGGCGTGTTTATAAGGTTAGTAAATCAACCCCAATGGCTCAATACACGTGGATGCTTAGGAAAGAGTTTGATTTTGTTTGAGTTTGTGCTTAGTTATGTTAAAGTTAAAGAGAAATATCTGGTATTTCTGAGTATAAAACAGCTGGTGATCTCTCTCCCCTTCCTCTCATAATGCTGTGCTAGGTGTTTGAGTGGCCAATCGCTAGGCCAGAGTGTTAAACTGTGGGTGCAGTGTCAAAGTCTTTACCCCTGTGTAAGCGCTGACTTGATTGACTTGAAACTTTCATGGGAATTTTTATCTTCACTTCTGTGAACACAGCAGAGGGCAGTTGAAGAAGGGGTGAATGCAGGCAGTAGGGAGGGTAAGGGGGCTAGGGGGGATGCCAGCTTGTTGGTTGCCAACTTGGTTCAAGTTGAGGTTGCAATATCTTCTGTTCCTCAAGAATGACAATATCTGTAAAATATTTATTGCATGGTACTGAATTTCACTCACCACAACAGACAATAACATCAGGAAAAATTGCAAAAGATCTGGCACTTGAAAAAACTGATCATTGCCATTGATCTCTAATAGTACGAATGTAATGCCTCTAAGGCCAATGGAGATTTGGTTTCTATTTAAAACAATATCATTCTGGTCAAATAGTGATGAGAGCAACAGGTGTGCGAAATTCCCTCCCTGTATTATAAAGACAGTGGAATCAAAATGTTCTGCCTACAAACAATACACACAGTTAGGAGACAGATCACTGAATGAAGTCTTTAAAGAGTATTGATATCCCAAAATGTTGTTGTGGAAAGGTTAGAACCTCTACAAGGTTTTAATGTGTCTGTTTTTCCACTGGGGAGATTCACCTTTTCTATTTGACCATTGTTAACGGGACACATCATGATGAAAAATTACTGTTTGGTTGTCACCAGAACAAGCTTTAATAGGGACACTGTTCTTTTGAAAGCCATCTAACAGGGGATTCCCTTTACTTTAGAGATTCTTAAACTCATTTAATGTTTTTCTAAAGCAGGAAGTGAAGAAAAATCACCCAAATGAAAATGGGGCAGCAAAAATAATGCCTAACATGGGTTTTAGCTGTTCCTAGAAGAGACGGATTTGTGCAACCTGATTGCTGAACATCTGTTACTATCCAGGAGAAGCACATAGTTGCATGTTAAGATTCTATTAAAGTAACTGGGAACTGGTAGAACTGTACTGAGAGAAAAACAGTAGCTGCCATTGCTAAGCTTGTTTTCAAAATATCTAGCTACCTAGCTGTCTCTGGCTTTTACATTTGGAAACAGTGACCTGGAACAAGCATGCAGATCAGGAAAGGCAAAGTCAGAACTCCTAATCTGCACAGCTGCTCTGAGTCAATGGTTTAGAAAGTGTTGCTGTGAAGCCATAAGCTCAACATGTAACTCAATGAACTATTATTTTTAGAAGGAGATGGCAGCCTTCATATTTCCTTCAAGTTTCTGTAAAAATCCACTTTAGCACCTTGAAACTTGTTTTGACTGCTAATTTGTATGACCATACACACAAACTATATTCAACCCAACTCTAACTTGATACTTATGTAATAAGAAATAATTTAACAGTAACATCTTTGCATCCAGTCCCTTATTATAAAAAATATTCTCATATATTAGAGCATGAAGGATATTTCTTAACTGATTGTTTCACATTTTGGTAGTAAAGTCCCAGAAGCTTTGCCTTGAATAGGTGACAGTATAATTCAGTATAATTAATGGCTACACAGGGACTATGAGGATCCTAGCAGATAACTATATTCAAGTAATTTACCATATGAAATGTGCATACCTCATATGTTCACTGAATATATTGATCCTATGGGACACTTGAAAACATATAAAACAATTTACTAGTTAGATCATCAAAATACATACACGTTATGACAGGATTGTCAAAACATATGCAGGCTGTTAATTTTAAATAAGGCTGTAACTTTTCTTTATCTGGCTTTTATTTTGCAGTAATTGGGTGACAGCCTTTGATTTAAAAAAAAATTTAAGAAATGGTAAGAAGATTTAGATTGATTTGAATTCTTTGCTTAGGAAGGAAATGCAAATTAAACGAATGAATATAAAGCAGCTATGAGCTGCTAAAGATAGACATGTGTTTGGTAGTGATAAAATAAATGATATGCGTATTTAGACTTACCTGCAGCACAGGATCTGACACTTTTTAGCAACTGGGTACAGCCTTTAAAAAAAAGAATTATGTTTATTGAATTTAGCAAGGCTGACTTACAGCACAAGGAAAACATTACTCTTTACTCTGCTTATTTGTCTACATTTGCAGTTTGAACACTTTCAAAAAAATCACTGCAGTAAAGCTGGTCATATAGGGAATGAGTTTTGCTAGTGTGTGTCACTACTAATATTTGAAACAACAGCTACAAACAGGAATAGTACTTGCCTTTCATCTTTATAAAGTCTTTGTTTTTGTATTTGTATTAATTGTTACCTCTGTGCAGGTGTGTTGAACTGTATATAGAAGCGATTTGTATCTCGGGTTAGCGTTGTACTGCCAGTGCACTGAGGCATGAGTGCTCTGAGGTATGCGTATGAGGAATTTTGTGATTGACCAAAAGGAGAAAAGGGGCAGATAATTGACATGATTGCTTCCCAGCATGAGAGCCATAGGAAGAGGATAATGGAAGGAAGTGTTACCACAGCATTTGCAAGGCCTTTAATTGAAAATGGTGATCCCTTTCCTTATGTGAAGCTGTTAAAGGAGAACTATGGGGTTAAGGCTTTTCCCCATAGTTCTCCTTAGGGTAACGGGAGGACACAAATTAGCGTCCTCCCGTCACCCTAAGCTCAGTATACCGCGAGCTACAGCTCACCGTATACTGAGACGCCACAGTATACCGCGAGCTACTGCTCACGGTATACTGAGAAGCCGCAGCTTCTCCGAGGCATTTGCTCTGTCAACCTCTGTAATAAAGCATTTTCCCAAATGAGGACTATATATGAAAATGAAGATTTCTGACACTTCCGATATCATCTGACACAGGCTCGGAGATTTATGGAGTGCACCTTTGGGATACTTGCCAATAAGAGGATAATTTTTTACAGGGGCTATTCAAATGGACCCGAGCAATAGCAACACAATTATCAAGAGTACGTGTACTCTCCAAAACTCTGTACACCAGAGGGAGGGATAAAATTTTGAGGGCTACCTTTTCCATGACCTGGAAGATGTTTCCTTGCCCTCTATACAAAGCACCAATGAGGCTTGGAATTCTAGGGAGACAGTTGCCAATTCATTTCTGTCACCTAAAGAAGAGCTTCAATTACAATATTGAAAGGTTTAAAATAAACACTTTCTGTTTTCTGTTTTTCTTATTTTTTCCCCCTCTGGCAAAATATGCTTAATAAAACAAAGAGTTTGCTCAGTGAAACATATATGTTTTTTATTTTCAACAACAAAAATATGCTTTGTAATTTTTACTCCCAATAGGATTGTTTAATTTCAACTTGTAAGTTGTAACGTGTATGTTCACTTTTCAATGTTACTGAAATGGAACAACTTGTGTTCACTTTAAATACCCTGATTGCATTTTAGGGAAAATTAAAAAAGAACAAGAACAAGAACAAGAACAAGAATACATCTGCACCTATTTCTGCAACATTCCTGCAGTGAAGTGATGCAGAAAGGAGAGATGAGAAGAGGGAGAGGTGTTCAGTTATCCTAACACTTTTTTTTTTTTTGGCTGACATTGCTACACTTCCATAGATACAGAACAGTTAATGAGTATTGTAATCGTAGGTCATGAAGTGTGCTACTAGCAGGATAACCAGGTAAATCTAAAGTGCAAAAGCCTAGAAAATTAGAACTAATGCAGACATAATATTTAATGCTGTCATTTAAATCTTGTAATCATATCTAAGAAAATAAATTGTTTGTTATTTTTGCTTAGTACATGAATGCAACTTTAACCACTTGAAGTCCGGGGTGTTAAACCCCCTTCCCATCCAGGCCATTTTTCAGTATTCAGCGCTGCAGTACTTTGACTGACGTTTATTCCATCATACAACGCTGTACTGAAATGAATTTTATACCATTTTTTGGGGACAGATAGAGCTTTCTTTTGATGGTATTTAATCGCCACTGGGGGTTTTATTTTTTAATATATTAAGGAAAAATTATCGATTTTTTAAAAAAACAGTTTCCTCTATATTAAATGATAAAACATTTATTACCCAATTTTTTGGTAAAATATAAGAGACGAGGTCACGTCGGGTAAATATACACCAAACATGTCAAGCTTTAAAATTGCGCACGCGCGAAACCTCAAAGTACTACAATACCCAAAATTGGCCATTGGCGACGCTTTAAAAGCTTTTAAATCTCATCAGTTTAGTGTTATCAGTGATTGATGGCCCTTAAATGATTGCTCTCCCTCCGATGTTCGCGATGATATGTAACATGTGTAGTGCAATTGCCGATTTCCTGCGCTTTTTTAAAAACTTTTTTATATGTGACTTTTATTATTTTTTACTTTTTTCATATGTGAATTTTATTTTTTTTAAACTTTTTTTAATTTTTCTTTACACTTATTGTTATTGCTATTACATAGGTGGATAACAATCCCCCTATATAATAGCAAAGTCACACTGACAGGTCCTCTTTATGGAGACATTAGGGGGCTAGGGGGTGCACGCGAGCAGAGAAAAAAAGCCGTCTGGAGATGGGCAACCCGCCAATGCCACTGTGCTGTCCGTCCGTTTTTTCACAACGGGCGGACAGCAACAGGTAAACCAAACACATACACCAATTATATGTATTATCCCAGAACGACATATGAAATACTTGCAGAATAATATAATAAAATTGCTAAAAAAAGTTTTACTTTAAGAGTATGAGAATCCCTGTTATTTTCTCCCTTTTCCCAGGTGCTGCCTGTATTTTTTGAAACATCAAAGCAAAGTAAAACAGGCATGCATACATTGCAGTAAGTTATGAGTTACAGTAAAAATTTTCTTCGGGTAAGGTAGATGATATAGTAAGAGTGAGAGAACTTCTTCTCTCTAATAAATCACCTGCACTAAACCCTGAGGCTTTGAATATGGTGAATATGTAAATGGAGTTCCTAGTGTGGTGTATAATAGGTATGTTGTTTGGTTTGTTTGGTATGTTTCATGATTTAAGTATGAAGATAAGGTGAGTTTGGTACATACAGTCCTCTTCCAAACCGATTGGAAGTCACGATCAAGTGGTTGCTAAGGGCGATCTCAGCTTGGAAGCAACAGGTATGTAGTGGTTGTTGGGTCAGGCTGTTAGTACCGCACATGGATGTCCTGGAAGGGTTAATGGCAGCAGACCTGGAGGCTGAATCTGGGTGGACTCAGAGCCACTGCTGTGAAGAGGGCTGCTACTGATTATGAAGTCCAGGATAGAGAGAGATCATCCAGCCTGCTTAGAAGTGCAAGATGGAGAGAGGCATGCAGGCTGGTGTCACTACTTCAGAATGGAGAGTGTGGGTTCAGCTGCCTTGTCCGGCGTCTGTGTTCATTGCAGGAACACCGTACAAGTGAAACTGTCGGCTTAAACTGACAAGGAGGGAGGAGAGTTGTGAAGTCGGCGGAGAGGAGGCCGAGCTACCCTCCTTGTTCGGGATGCTGGAAAGGTAAGTTTCTTACAATGATATGATGTGATATGATGTATAGTATGATGCGGTAACTGTATGTATACTGTATGAGGCAATGGAAGTGTCATGTGAAGGTGGCATTGGACCACCTACATGAGGTCAAATTTAAGGGAAGTCAGAGACTTTATTTTTTGTGATACACTAGTGAGAGTAGATAACCAAGGATGTTGTCCTCTCTTCCTTGTTCTATTCTGTGATGAGGCTCACAGATATTCTCTTTCATGTCTCCCAACATGGTAATAATTTCTGATGACTTGGATTTGGACACTGGACATTTCTCAGCCTCGTTCACCCTGGATCAATCACTGGTGCTTGAGGTGATAACTGACCATAGAGAATAGTCTTCTGCATTTTCCTCCTCCAATTTAGTTTATTGGAGACATGCATATTATCTTCACTATTTGCAAAGTTTTCCAATGTTCTAAACTTTAAAAAAAAAATGAATTCATTGTTATGTGCCTGTTAGAGAGATTTTTAAAAATGTCCTGTTCTGACAGGAAGTGAAAGGTAATCTCCCCATCAGCAACTCAGATAGAAATATAACCCAACAGATTTAAACATGAAATGGGAAAATACTTATAGTCTCATTTACCGAACAGTCTTCAAAAATGGCAACATTCTCATTTTCCAGGCCCTAGATCCATTCAGCTGTTTAGCAATCACATTTAGATCCATGTTAGTTTGGTCCAGCAGGAACGTCTCCAATATTTCTATATTACTATCTCTTTAGTTATATGATTTGTAGTTATATAGTTTGTATGGTTTAAATATAGTTATATCATTCCATTGTATAACAACTCTAGTTATATAATTTATATAGTTTATTTATAGTTATATAATTTATTGAAATGCAGATTTTTTGACTATAGATATATAGATATCTTTGTTTATATAGATAATTTAATTAATTTTAGCAAATACAGGAACAATTGTTAACTTAATTTTGGTGAAGTAGATAAAAAATAGCAAACATGAGAAGGTACAAATAAAATAACCAAATGCACTTTGTTTAAGCTTCTCTTTGGTAGAAAGACTCCCATCACCAGTAAAAACCTGCCTCCAGACATTAAGCCCTCATTCACACGAGAAACGGTGGGCCCATACAGATCCATGCAGCTTGCACAGCTGTATCGGGCCGCTCCCGGGAAGGACAGGTGCTGCGTGTGATTATAGGCAGCAGCCTACCCTACTTTATGGGAGAACGTGGCCGTATGCTGGCCTACGCTCACCTGAACTGCCTGTATGTGCAGGTGATCCATCCTGTCTGCGTACGAGCAGGGACACCCGCACCCACACATTCATGTTTTGGTGCTGTGTTTCTCCCAGAGGCCTTTTTCCTAACTGTTAACCGCTCCTCAAATTATTTAAAACTAAAAAACATTTTTCCCCCTAGAGTTCTACTTAAAGGTGTTATTTAAAATGTATTGTGTATTTTTAGTGATGTATATGTATATAGAGTAATTTTTGCAATGCTTAGGATAAAGTATTTATGTGCTTACATTTTATATGTACATGCTTATATATTTTGTTATTGCATAAAATGTAGACATTTGCACACTAGCAACTATTGGGGGTAGAGGAGCTATAATAAAATAAATATATTTTACTGCTTAACAGTGGTTGAGATAACATATCAGTCACACACGGAGTGCATTATTTTATTGAGTTAAATGATCCATAGATTTCGTTGTGAAAAGCCACTGTGTAGCACTGCAAGGCAGACAGTATGGATGCTCCTCATTTAGATATACTGTATATTTACAAACTATACATAGGGACAGAGTTCTTAAAACATATATATTTTAGCTACACTAAGCTTGTGTATTAAAGAGACACTAAACTCAGGAGTTAAATCTAAAAATGCATTCAAGTACCTGAACTATTAACAAAAATGTAGCTTATTTGTGTATCACTCGGCTGTAGATTCTCAAATCATCTCCCAAATGGTGCTGACACTGTCCTTCCTTCTGGAGTTTGGCTACTTTTGTTTCCCATGGTCCCTCTGTGTTGTAAAGTAGCCACTGCTCAAAACTTGCTCACGTGATAATCTCACGTTTAGTTTACTCATTTGTATCAAAATTGTAGTCCATCTTGGGAGCAAGCTTGGAGTGGTGGCTACTTTCCAACACATACAGGTACCATGGGGAACAAAAGCAGTCACCATCCAGAAGGAAGGACAGTGTCAGCACAAATTCAGAGATGATTTGAGGATCTACAGCCAAGTGATGCACAGATAAGCTCCATTTATGTTAATTGTTAAGTTACTTGAATGCATTTTTAACGTTTAATTCCCGAGTTTAGTGTAACTATAAAAAGATTATGTCAGGAAGTAGAAAAAACCTTACAACAGAAATACACTAACACTGTCATTCACAAAAGGGTGAAGAGTTTGGAGAAGGCAGGAGAAGTGAACAATCTAGGACAACATAGCTGAACTGGAAAGTGAGCTGAATTGGAGAATTTTTCCAAATCAGCTATTTTGGCCTAGATTGTTCACCCTTTTGTGAATAGCCCTGTAAGTAGCTTAATGCTCATCTTTCTGGCACCTGATGTGTTGAAACTTTATTCTCTTTGGCCGTCACACCTGTCTGACACTTCTATTTGTGTTGGGCAGTGTGACCCCTGCTGGTCAGTGTGGTTCCTTCCCCTGACCTCTACCTCACTGCTGTGAGGTTAAGTAGGGGTTTGTGGGGGGAACTACAGCAGGGAACATGCTTACACACACAGAAGTGCCAAATACAGTGGTACCTCGGTTCAGGAACTTTATTCGTTCCACGATTCAGGTCGCGAACCGAATAGGTCGCAATCGCATTAAACTGTGATCAGACCGCAATCTCGACTAGAGGAAGCCATGACCATGTGTCAGAGCAGGGAAGATGGCTGCGGTTGTGTTCATCACCCGATGCGGAGTTCGCGAACGGAAGCAACATTTTGCCGAAGCGTTCGTGAACCGAGGTACCTCTGTAGTATAAAGCTTCTTCCTATATAGGGTATTGCTGTTACATTATCTCTCCAATCAGCCGCACGAAACCGAGGTCCAAAAAATCCAACTTTATTGTTGTAAATTCCATGCAAAGTTCAAAATACAAGGTATACACCACCATAGTTCTCTCCCACTCCACCGCCACTCATGCGTTTCACCACCTGGGCTTTTTGGATATTGCTACCTCCTGACAGAGTTCTTTTAAGAGCATTTTCCCTTTGCAGTGATTATTATTTTTATTATTTTGATGGAAGACAACAGCACACCGCTGCTAGTCACTGTAAGCATTTTATTCCACCGTGTAGTGCAGGCTACTATCACATAGCTTTTCCGCTCCTACTACTGCCCATCTCTGGTGTGTTTAAGCCATATGGACTTACTAATAGAGAATATACCTTTATCAGGTTACAAAATCCCCGCTGGGCGTAACCTCAGTGCTATAGGGCAAAAATGGTGAATATTGGATGACAGAAGTTTGAGTTATGGTAAATTATTGGACTTTATGGATATCTTCTGACTTCTATTAATTTTTCTTAGGCTCTTCTTGACACACAGAAATTACTAAGATCTATGGTTACAAATTTTACTTTTAATCTGGGATTTTCTGGGAAGTTCTACCACACAGGTAAGCATTTTGAAAACTTAAAGGAAAATAGAAAACTCTTAACTTTTGTCTATTAGGATTTTCCTCTGAATCACATGGTCAGTAGATGTAAAAGCAAAGTGATTGTCAGGTTTCTATGCACATTTCCAGTCTGTTATTTGCTGAATAATATTTATATGGCTATGTGTAGTTGCAAACCCAAAACAAGCATAAGGGCTAATTTGTTGTATAACTTTCCTTATCTACAAACTTGTTTTGGGTTAGTGACTTATAATGTAAAAGAGACAAAATGTTAAATTCTCAGTTTACATGTTTTTACACAAAGCAGAATGAAATAATATTAAAAATAACTGCAGCTTTACTGCATGGATTAATTGTCTTATCTGATGATTTTTATTTTCTAGATCTAGGGATCATCTCCTGTCTATGTTCCCTGCTTGGTCACTGCTCCTGAGATATGGCTGTTATTCTCAGAGGCTGTGCCTTTTGCCTTACCCATTGATTGGGCATAAACATGAACTCTCACCAAGCCCAGCATTCATGTTTATATGAATGCTGTCCAAAAGACACACTTGAGGAGGTTAAATTACATCTATATGTCTGAACACTCTTGTGTCTATGACCAGCTACTGTGATGGCCTGAATATCATGTGTTGCCTCTGCAGAAATGGTAATGGATTTTCCTAAACTTTTCAAAGGCTTTTCTTATTAAGAAAACATTAGCACTTGTATGTCTCATGTCACAAATCTGTCATAATATTTTAATGCCTTTTTTGTCCGAGTTTGTTCTTACATTGTGATCTTTATGGGTGTTTAAACAGTAGTTCAACAGAAGTCTGGCTATGGCAACTGTAATTTACCATGGTATGTTATGCACCCACCCCCTTCACCAACTAACTTCAAACAAATAGTAAAATAATTGAGAGATAGACATCAAGCAGTTGATAAAATAGACAAGTCTTTTTTCAAAGTGACAGCATCTTTGGAAAGGGCATTCCCTGGCAACAATATGCTTACCTTACTTGTGCTCATTTGCAGCTCCTTACTCCTCCACAGCTGGCAAGAATACCCAGCACTTCTGGGTATGGCTGAGTTTGACCTGGGGAGTGACGTCACTGTTTTCCCGGGTTGCCGACACAGCAATTCACAGTACCACCTGTAGAAGAGGAAGAAGCTACAAAGGAGCTCAGTTAAATAAGTATACGGGGGACCAATAAATGCCTTTTCCAAAAACACTGTCACCTTGCCCTGAAAAGGCAACATAATGATGTCTCTTAAAAATCATTAAATGTCAACTTTAACAATAAACTAACTCAAGCAATCAATCCAGGGAAACAATTTTTCAGCACTGAATATATTATTATAAATTGTTTTGTGCAGAAAGTGCGCAACATCCTCACAGTAAAGTTTTTCTCTGCTAAGAAAGGTGTTGGGTGGGTGGTAAACCAGCCCACTGCTGCTTATTGGATTCTATTGAAGATCCCATGTGTGATGAGCTTCAGGTTTGCAACCATGAATTCAGTTTGGCTAGGATTTTGACAAGTTGACTGCCCACCCACCCAAATCTCTTGCTGCTGCCTCCACTAAATGATAGCTCCCCACAGGTTTGTTTTACATTGTAAACAAGCCAGCGGTGATCATAGTTGATGTAATTTGCCAAATATGATCATGACATGGGTGGTGGCATGGCTCATCGTGTCAGCGGGTTATCTGGGCATTGCCCACAATGCATCTACATTGCAGGAAGACATGATTGACGTTGTATTTTCATCAGGGGACATTGTTAATTTGGTTATTTTTTAAATAAAGGATTTTTTTCTAAGGTATGGGTGTTTTTATTTAGTATTTAACTATTTTGTTTGAAAGAGTAACATAGGGTACTTTGTACCCCTAACATATTTACATAGAGAAGGGGGCTGGATATCTGGCATCCACCTTATTTTCAGGGGGGCTTCAAGATTTCAACAAGTTGGACTTTTGAAGCCCTCTTCTGCTTGCACAACTACCTATGGCTACGATAATCCTCTCCTGCCAATACTCCCATCACAAATGACAGTTCCTTGGCGCTGCTGGAATGTCAACACAACACCTGGGAACCTGGGTGATGTCATTGACCAAATATGGTTATGACTATATTTGGTCAATGACAACACATGGGAGCTGTGTTGACATTCCAGCCTGCAACTTCACAAACAGGTCTAAGGCATCCCCAAGCATGCTATGTAACCACCTCTCTATTGCTGTATTGTAAAAAAATTGGGGAAAATGGACGCCCATTTGTTAAATGACATCTCAGATGGCTCAATACACAGAGACATTGATCCAAGCGGCATGATAACATGTGATTGCTGTCAGTGGCGGAACTACTGCTAGTGCAGGCGGTGCGGACGCACCAGGGCCTCGGGCCTCTAGGGGGCCCAGCACAGTCCCAGCGCCGGATCGGTACCCAGCGGGCCCCCCATCTCTGCATCGGGAGTGGGGGCCCGCTGGACAGCGATCCGGTGCTGTCCGGCGGCCAGCAAGTCCGACCATCTATGCTGGGCCCCCACAGGCCGAGGCACCGGCTGTAGTTCCACCACTGTATATCCCCACACACACACTCTTTATACATTGCACCCCTCTCTACATATACCTTACCCCCCTCTCATATATATATAAACTCCCCATCTCGCTATATACACATTGTCCCCCCCATCTTGCATCTCTCTCTCCATTGCCAGGAGGAGAGAAAGTGACAGCCGGCTGAGCGCTGTGTTTTTTTTTTTGGGGGGGGGCAAAAAAAATCTTGCACCAGGGCCCTTTGTTCCTTAGGTCCGCCACTGATTGCTGTGATGACTAATCACAGTGATCACATGTTACTGTTTACACTGATGATCTCTCCCCTTCCTCTTACTACAGAGAAAGGAGAGAAATTGCAGTAAACTGTAAATGGGAGATTGCTGAAGTTGCAGAAGTTGCTGACTCATTCATTGATTCTTAGTGGCTCAGATCTTTTTTAACCCTTTCACTGCCCGATATTACCTAAACCACTGATCTCCAGCCTGCCTCTCTATTGTGACCTGTATACTAACCCTTTCACTCCCTTATCCCTCTGTGTATGACCTGATGTGATGTATCTAGTTCACCATTATTAAGCTCCATGTTTTAACCCCCCTCAATACCACCATGTTTTTTATTTCCAAAAAGTTTTGGCAGAAAATGGGATCTAATCTACAAAAAAGTCTCAATTTGGGGTTTGTTTGTACTGCCCTGGTATGTTTTTAACTGAAAGACAGGGAAACAGATTTTTTTTTTCAAAAATGTCATTAGTTGTTCCTTTCTATAGTAAAAAATAAAGATCCCAGCAGCTAAATATCGCCCCAAAAAGTTATATCGGCCTGAAAAAAGTATAAAATTAATTGAATGCAGTGTTGCATGATAGAATATTTTGTAGTCAACCTATCACAGCACTAAAAATGAAAAAAATGCCTGGTAATGAAGGGAAATATACAGGCTGGTACTCAGGTGGTTAAAGGATTGTCCTTTGCATTAAAAGACCCATTCCCTGCTGAACAGTATTTTCTTTTTCTAATTTTGCATTGGTAAATGTCCCCAATGGCAGTGCATAGCTACTCATGTCCTTTTTTAGCCAAAGCTTGCAAACTGGCTTTGAAAAAAAAAGAGCAGGATTTGGCCCCCTAGAATACATGTAAGCTGCTGAAAAATGTTGTTCGGTACGGATATTTCGTTATTTCGGAATTTGGTTGCGAAATTCAATTTGGTTTGGATTTCGGATTCAGACAGAATCCGAATTTCATGCGTTTCAGAGGAGTTTACGAATATTTGTTGAGATTAAAACAGAAACCCATTTACAGATATTAATACTAAAGCTGAATCTCCTAGACCAGAATAGCATTCGGGATCCGAATTTCCGAATTGCATTCGGGAGCTCCCGAATGCCATTCAGGTCTGGGAGCCATATACATATATTACAAAAGCTGAGGCTCCCAGAACTGAATGGCATTAGGGATCCAAATTTCTGAATTGCATTCGGAAATTTGGATCCCTAATTCCATTTGGGTGTAGGAGCCTCAGCTTTAGTATTGTATATAATGTATATGGCTCCCATGTTGCCGTAACAAAAAATTTGTGTTCAGACCCATTCGGATGCATTAAACCGAAAAACACATCTGATTGGCCAGAAAAGTCACATGTTTGATTCAGTTTAGTTTTTGAACGAAATTCGGATGGGATCCGAAATTCAGAAACCAAGATACGGATTCAGACACATTTGGATGCATTGGGATTCAGAAATTTGGATGTGTCAGAATGTCGGAATTTCTGAAGATTTGTCCCAAATTTTATTTGGAACCGGTAGACCGGAGGGGGAGCCAGTGTAGCAGCCAGCCAGGATCATGGATCAGGTCAGTATAATTCTGTTATTTTAGCTCCCTAGACAAAAAGAGCACTTAACCCTTGAAGTGCAGGGGTAGCCCCACTGCAAGGTGAAGATTTTATTTGCCCTGACCTCTTCTTTAAAATTTACTTTGCACAGTTCACTCAGCCCTACTTCCAGGTAACAGGCTGTAGATAAAGAAAAAGTGATCCATCAGTTGAATGACTGAAACTTTTTTGAAAACTGATCAGCAGTAGGTGGAAATTCCTTGTCCCAGCAGCTGGAAGCTTTAAACTTCTCTTCTCCCAAGTCTAAGGTTCAGCTTTACAATGCTGAAAAAAATTAAAGGAAAAGAACCAGAGAACGAGTACACTATAGCATAGAAAATATAATTCTATACTGGCAATAAATACATTTACTGCTCAATGGTTTAAAATAAGAACAAATGTAATGTAAAGGTAGTTACACAAAAAAAGAAGAAGAAAACAGGAAAAGGGAATGCAGTAACAACGTAAGGCCACTGCATTAAAAGTCATGGCCTTTACAGTAAATTGATAATATATGTTTTCTGAATAACTGATAATTCTACCAGTAGACAATATACTGTATATTTATTAGAGGCAAACATTCTTTTTCCAAAAACACTTTTATAACTGAGATAGCAAGAATGATTTTGCTACTTCAGAACATATATCATTTTGCAATAATTGTAAGTGCAGTCACACCAGGGGTATTCTACATTTCCTTCCCTCACACTGCCATTATCATGATTGCAGGAAGAAGGCTAGGTGACTCTGTTATTGTATATAAATGCTCTGCCCTCTCCGGTTGATAGTTATCAAAATACCACACGTCCTTTTACTCAGATAAACAAAGACATTTCAAAGTGACTCATGAGTGTGTTTGTTGACATTTGATTATGCTAAACAAATTGATTGTGGATATTTTTTGGTAATGATATGTACTACTCCCACCTAACATAGACTTTGTACAATATTTGCATTATGTGAAAAAAACTGAGCATTAAACTTGAACTCGGGGCAGATGTAAAAAAAGTAGTATAAGTGTATAAATATGTCCTTAGCATTTGGCAATCTACTAAAGAGCAAGCTGGGAAAGGAAGGGAAGGGTTTAGCATTTTGAGCCAATCAGGGCTCTTCTGCATTTCACACTGTTGTCTAAACATGCTAATAAGATGGTAGAGCATGGAAATGACCTCATCATTAAGCTTCCGTTCCTTCATAGTAAAATCAGCAGACTAGATGGCACCTTGGACTGTGCTGTATTGTCTAAAGCAGACATAGGATCAGATATATTTTTTAAGTTAAGTGCTTAAATACTAGGAAATGTGTAAGTGCTACACTAGCAGGTAAGGTATTTATTATCTCTCAGACACCACAATACTCCCCCTGGCACTATCCAGAGCCATCTTAGTTCAGGCATCATCCAGGGTCAGCATCTACACCCTGGACGTAGATGCTGGCTCAAAGATGACATGGTCATGTAAACCCTGGTATAAAAAGTTCAAGGAAAAGACCAATTTGGGGAGCGCACTTCTGGGGGCCCTGGGTATTGAAGGCTGGTGTGTGGCTCCTGGTGAAATCAGACCGGGGTGTCTGGTGTGTATCCTGGAGAAACAAAAAGAGAGAACCGCAGTGCCACAACCTAGCGCAATAAGGTACGTTT
This sequence comes from Nanorana parkeri, assembly GCF_000935625.1. NCBI lineage: Eukaryota > Metazoa > Chordata > Amphibia > Anura > Dicroglossidae > Nanorana > Nanorana parkeri. The sequence continues at coordinate 203,398 of NW_017306882.1, forward strand.
TTAAATGAGCAACACAATATTCACTGAAATACACTCACATGTTTTGGGGTTTGAAGGAAGCTCAGCAGTTTGTGACCATGAGGAGTGTCTTGGTTGTATTTACAAATGTTTGCTACATATGACCCCCCGCTACAGTTTCTCACCATTTTACTTGCCACGAAGTTACCATGTTTTAGTCTGATTGCAGGGGAAACTTAGACAATTGGTTTCTTCCTGCTTGCAGCACACTGAAGACATCATGTCAACCTTAGTAAAGTCACTTAGTTGGAGCTCAACTACAACACATGTTTGTACAACGTATTTCAAATGACTAGAATTTAACTTTAATGACTCAAATTGCAAGTTTATGTACTACACACTGGCATTTCCTGTGAATATACTTTCAGGTACTGAAAAGGAGGATATGGGAGATGACCTCTTGCTAGGATCGGTGGATGAGTTTTGGTGGTTCCCCCACATGTGGAGTCATATGCAGCCTCATCTTTTCCATAATGAGTCCTCCTTGGTGGAACAAATGATTCTAAACAAGAAATTTGCTCTGGTAAAGAAATGCATGTTCATTGGACCATTTCATAACAAATGCCAACAAGAGTATGTATTATGTATTGAATGCCCTTAGATAATGTTCTCAGATGCTCATGTTTTTAAACATAGTTTTTGTTACATTAGATGAATGCTGGCAAACATGATTCAATTTACCATATTATTTTATTATGCCAGTTTATTTTCTGCTACTTTAGAAAAGTTAAAGAATGTTCACAGATAGGAGAAAATAAAGCAAAAGTAAAAAAAAAATATCTCAAGATAACATCTTAAAAATGTCTCTCCATTGAAAAAATGCATAGTAGAAAATTTTTCAGGGAAAATGTAGATTGTTGTTGGTGGATAAATTATACATAAAAACTGTACAGAAAATAAACATACATAGATTATAATAACATTTAGAGTTATGACCAACTTATTTTGTTTTGCTCAATACTTCTATTGTTTTGGATAGAGAGAGGAAGGGTTAGAACTCCTTTTTGGATTTTACTGCTATCCAGAGCTACATTAGAGAGATTTTACCAAACATGAAGTGGGGAAAATCTGCAACAGGGACACATAAAAGTCTGAAAGGGATTCTACCTTTTCCCTACTACTGAACAAAAGCCTATTCTTCTATGACTATGTTGCTGTTACTGAGTTAGCCTCACTTTGCTGGTAAAACATTGTGAACAGGACAGGAAGTGAAGGTAAATCCTTCTAATGGAGCCCTGTATAGCAGTAAAATTGTGACAGAAGTTTTCATGCTTTCCCATGCTGTCCTAGAACTAGAAACTAGAAACTAGAAAAAAGTCATGGACAGGGATTCTAATCCTTCCCTATATTATCTAAACTGAAGAAAAACATTTTGGCTGGATATACACTTTAGGATGAGTTATTACCTGCTACTAGGCATATTACCCAATAGTGATGGGCTCAACACACCTCAGTTTGGTTTGAGTTCAAACTTTTGAACATGAAAAAGGTTTGAACTCGAACTTCGAAGTCAATGCATGTCTACAGGATCTGAATATCAAATATCCCCGTTTTGAAAACTTATATGCAAGGTATTGGCCATAAATGGGGATGCGAGTACTGCCCTGGGGGATAGGAATCAATGAAAAAAACACTTTTAAAAAATAACATTTTTAAAAGAGCAGTGATTTTAACATTGCTAAAAGTGAAACAATAAAAACAAAAAAATTATTTACACAAATGAAACAAAGGAAAGATGACAATTACATAAACTTTTAAATAAGGTGATGAAATTGTGCAGAAAAATTAGTGATTTATCTACACACATACACATGCAGTCAAATCGAATCAAACCAAACTATCCGAAGGAAAATACCTTGTTTAAATGTCTAACAAAGTAATATTAATCTACCACTTATGCATGGTTCTTAATGGTTATAATGTATGCAAAAAAATTATTTTAAGGAAAGAAAAAGTGGGGTTTTGAAAGCACCAGAAAATGACAACTCCAACCACAATATGTAAAAATATATTTATTTATTTCATATAAATCTTAAAAAAGGGAAACAAAGAGGGCTTAAAGCCAATAATAAAATTGAGTAGATAGCCCCTAACAAAGCTCTTTCCACATACACAATACCTCACCATTAACAGAAACATACATGATTCATCCTATGTTCTTGTAGACATACATGATTGGGGTTCCAATGCCAAAAGACCAAATAACATATAAAGAGGTCCTTATACAATTGTTCGTAGGGCTATGGAATGGAATAATTGCGCTCTACTAACACTGCCCTAGGAACAGAGTGTGACCCTCGGCACACAACATGATTCAATTTGTAACAACTTAATGAGCATGATTGGATACAGAAAACAATGTTAATTAGAAATCCACATAATTCCCCATCCACAATAGTGGGTTGATGTATTTATCCCCAGTATTAGTTCATCTGATATCCACAATATATCAACAAGACCTATATAGATAATGCTTGAAGGGTTAGAGGGTGGAGCAGATCAATTCTCCACTAACACCAACCCGCAAGCAAGGTATGGCTACCTTGAGAGTTTGTACAGAGATAGAGGCAGTGATTATAAAGGATTCCACATGATTTGTATGTTAGAGGTACATAATTGAGGCATGTAAAAGATGGTCATGATTGTGTCAAACACATTGTGGTTCACCATGAAACTGTGTGCACATACATGATCAATTTTATAATTCTATAGAAGTGTCAAAAA
>NW_017306882.1:211901-227732 GCF_000935625.1 Nanorana parkeri
GGAAAGGGGAAGGGGGGGAAGAAAGGGGGGGATATAGGGAGAGGAGAAAAAGGAAAAAGGGAAGAGAGGGGAGGCGCCCGGCCATGCGTGAGGGAACATCGCATAGAGGGACTCCAATTTCAAAAAGCTTTCAATTTCTATGAATCTATCCTTTTAGTGGGCCTGGGGAAGCATTTCCCACACTTCTATTTTTGTGTATTAAGTTGGTGGTATTTCCCAGTAAGTGTCCTGGATGGTATAGAATCGCTCTTGGGGTGGTCATAGGGCATATAGACTGTCATTAGTTCCTTTGAGGAGTATTTTTAAAGGAAGGATTTAAAGCTAAGGGTTTCATTCCTCAAAGAGGCGGTCCAAGGAGCATACCCTCCTAAGCTGTAGGTATTGGCTGTAGGGTATGCTTCTTTTAAGCGGGATCGGATGTGCGCTGGTGGCGTGCAGGATGGTATTTCCTGCCGATTCTTTTCTATAGAGTCCCGTGAAAATTGAGCCTTTATCTTTCACAATGGAACTGTAGTTCATTACGGTAGCCATTTCTTGGATGTAGGGCAGGGTTAGCAAGCCTGCTCACTATTTAATTACTTTTTATTATCATTATTAATTGGTGTTATCTATCCACATATGAACTTTTTGACACTTCTATAGAATTATAAAATTGATCATGTATGTGCACACAGTTTCATGGTGAACCACAATGTGTTTGACACAATCATGACCATCTTTTACATGCCTCAATTATGTACCTCTAACATACAAATCATGTGGAATCCTTTATAATCACTGCCTCTATCTCTGTACAAACTCTCAAGGTAGCCATACCTTGCTTGCGGGTTGGTGTTAGTGGAGAATTGATCTGCTCCACCCTCTAACCCTTCAAGCATTATCTATATAGGTCTTGTTGATATATTGTGGATATCAGATGAACTAATACTGGGGATAAATACATCAACCCACTATTGTGGATGAGGAATTATGTGGATTTCTAATTAACATTGTTTTCTGTATCCAATCATGCTCATTAAGTTGTTACAAATTGAATCATGTTGTGTGCCGAGGGTCACACTCTGTTCCTAGGGCAGTGTTAGTAGAGAGCAATTATTCCATTCCACAGCCCTACGAACAATTGTATAAGGACCTCTTTATATGTTATTTGGTCTTTTGGCATTGGAACCCCAATCATGTATGTCTACAAGAACATAGGATGAATCATGTATGTTTCTGTTAATGGTGAGGTATTGTGTATGTGGAAAGAGCTTTGTTAGGGACTATCTACTTAATTTTATCATTTGCTTTAAGCCCTCTTTGTTTCCCTTTTTTAAGATTTATATGAAATAAATAAATATATTGTTACATATTGTGGTTGGAGTTGTCATTTTCTGGTGCTTTCAAAACCCCACTTTTTCTTTCCTTAAAATACATTTTTTGCATACTATTTACCAGGGGTGTGGCACCTAATATCCAGATACAGGTCAAAACTTTTTTACTCATGGTTATAATGTAGCCTCATCTCTTACTCTGAGAACACACATGACATGGCCTTTCCCCTTCTAGCACATGTTCCATTGTGTCTTTTTCCTCCGCACAAGCCATCTTTGCAGTCCTTATTTTCTGCTACACCACCATGCCTCCACCACCTTCTGTATAACCAGAATGGAGCATTTGCATTTCTTTTTTCAGGCCAGCTCAGGAAAAACACGTGGCTATAGAAACTTGATTAACATTTAAATAATGGAAGTCTATGCTCACTTTCACTTAAAATTAGCTAAACCCTTTAACCCTTTCGCTGCCAAGGACGTATGGCATACGGACCTACAAAAGTGCTTCCAGCTGGCCAGGTCAGTATGCCATACGGACCTGGCATTTACAGTTCTACTATAAGCTGATGGTCGCTTTAGCGACCATCAGCTTATAGTATAACTGTTCAGCAGACTGTCCCCTTTAAATTAATAGCTGTCATCAGCGGCTCAGAAGCCGCTGATGACCGCTATTATCAAAAATACCGGGCGCCCCCCCCCCACCGCCGCTGCCGGCCGCCGGCATCTGGAGTCTCTCATCCCTCCCTGGAGCCATCCCAGGGAGGGATGAGTGACTCCATGGATCCCCACTGCTTGTAGGGTCTGTGGCAGCGGGGATCCGTACAAAAATCACCGGCGGGGGGGTCGGGGGGGTCCCGGGAACGAGCGGCGGCTGGCCGCATTTCAGGATGGCTGAGCGTCTTCTGTTCTGAGCCGCTGTCATCCTGTCAGTTTTTGGATGACAGCGGCTCTGTGTAGCGTGGCCGAGCGGGGGATCGTTAAATATCAATGATATTTAACGATCCCTCTGTGCAGAGCAAACACCGGAGTGATCGTCTGATCACTCCGGTGTTTGTAAATAACTGGGGACACATAGTACTATGTGTCCCCAGTTATGAATGAACAGGCTGCGATCTACATCACAGCCTGTTCATTCAAGAATTTATGAATGGGGACTAGCACTCACTACAGAGGCTCCTCCCCATTCAGAAACTAATGATAGTTTTTTTTACTATCATCAGTTTGTGAATGAATGAGAAGCCTCTGTACTGAGGCTTCTCATTCATTGAGTGCTGGGGCTGCAGAAAAAGAAATTGAGGACTTATGTCCTCAATTTCTTTTTCTATTTCAAAAGGGAAATGTCAGGGGTCTATTTAGACCCCAGATATTTCGCCGCAGCCCCCCCCACAGTAAAAAAATAAAAAAAAAATTAAAAAAATAAATAGAAAATGTAAAAAAAATAAAAATAAAAAAATTAAAATGTAAAAAATAAAATAAAAAAATGTACAAAAAAATAATTTAAAAAAAAGCACAACCCCTCCCTCCCCCCACATAACATACACATATTGAGGTGTACGCCATGCACATGCGCTGCAGTGCGTTGTTAGAACGCATCGCAGTGCATGATTTTTTTAATGTATTTTTTTCTTTAAAAAAAAATTAAATTAACTGTGGCAGCGCATGGCAAAGCTTTGTGACGCATTGCCATGCGTTGTGATCTTTGTGTTGCAATAAATATACGCCTGTATCATTTTATCACAACACAAACACCAACACAGCGTGAAATTTTTTTTTAACATAAGTTGCTTATTTACAGTTTTGCGTACCGTAATTTTTTTACCTTTTCGCAAAAAGGCGCAATTTCAAATTTGCAAATATTTGTTATTTATTAACTCAATACAGTTTTATCTTTTAGATTTAGTCAGAAAATTATTATTTTTTGTGCGCTGATACTGATTTTAGTGTGTTTTATCAATTGAATTGTGTATTTTTATCGGTTTAATATTAATTTGAGAAACATTTGCGCAATTATCGCACGGCCTACAAATTTAGTATCACCATCTTTTTATTCTACCGGGCCTGCGCTTTCAGAAAATATATGGTTTGGGGGGTCTTTTACAAACGCTAGCAACGCAGCAGTTGAAAATCAAATCAATAGGAAAAAATTGCAGAAAATTCAAAAATGGCTTGGCCAGCTGATTTGAAAAATGTTCCGGAGGGCTTGGCAGCGAAAGGGTTAATGGAATTTACTTATGTCTCCTATAATTGCTCGATAAATCACCTAAAACCTAAAATATGGTCATAGTCATACAGAGACTTAATTAAGGTACCAGGCATGGTACAGAATCAGGCAGTCATTGTGTACTATTAGCAAACAGGAAGCTTAAGGGCCTGTGGCTTTAATTTGCTTCATATGGGTTTTGCATTCCTTTACAAATCTATAGTAGTGCAACATGCACTTGAAGCAGGTAAAATGTAGTACAGAAGTAGGGATGGTTTTGTGTTCAGAGCCATCTTGGGTCAAAGAGATTTTTACTGTTTTGTGGTTTAGCAAAACTCCAAATTTATGGCTGAAAATTTGTGCATAACCTTTGGACTTGGTCAGACAGGTCCCTAAGAGCCGACAATAAAAGGGTGGGCTCCCAGAAGCCATATTTTCAGTGTGTGTTGGAGTATTAGGGATAGCTGACAAATCTGTGTAGGGAGACATACTTTGCTATATAGTGCTATACTGTTCTGTACAATATTATACAGTTCTATACTGTGCTATACTATGCTATACTCTCCTATACTGTGCTATACAGTGCTATACTATACAGTCCTATACTGTGCCATACAGTGCAATACAATGCTATACAGCGCTATAATATGCTATACATTGCTATATTGTAGATGAAGTGTGGTGAGCAACATACGCTTGTGTACCTTCTTGTATTCACAGTTCCAGAGACCTAACTATCCCTCTTAGGATGCTTTTTTCTGTATCAGCAGTAAGTGTACTTGCTTGCTAGCCTATGTGCCACTCCTTTGCAGTTTTTTGTTCTTTTGTGATTTATTAGGGTCTTTTTTCTTTCATTTAACATTTTTCTATTTTATGTTCTGCTAGGGATAGGAGAAAATAAACAGTTAAAAAATGTTTTAATAAACAATAGTAAGCTTTTGTTTGGGTGGTTCATCTTTTAGGGTCTACCTACCTATCTATCTATCTATCTATCTATCTATCTATCTATCTATCTATCTATCTATCTATCTCACCATAGTTTCAGCAAAATCTAGACATTCCATTTCCTTCCCCAAAAAAACCACACTAAGAACAGGTCTCAAATGAGTGGCAGAGATGGAGCACATGGTAGCAGTAAGGGCCAGACAGTTCCTGCAGGACATATCAGTGGCAGGGCATGTCCTTTCTTTCCGAAAGTAACAAACCAATACAGTCACAACACACTCAGAAGATACAATAGTTAACTGACTGACAAAATTTGCTACATCTGTATGATCCTGGTGCAGAGCAGCCAGTTGTCTGTCAGCATTACTAATGCACCCACTTTCACCTCCTCCTTGCTAAGGCTGTCCGTGAACATTGTGCTGTTCCATAACACAATATACAGCTTTAAAACATCCCCCAAACCTGTGATTTAAATAATTTGTGTATCTTTATAATTTTTTTATAAATCCTACATTTCCACCATGGCAGTGCCTCTTTGTATGCCTCTTTTTTGACAATAGTTCATTTATAAGCCCCCCCAATCTAATTACAAGATTCAAGATTCATCCAACTATATACTCAGTGTGGTTCAGGGAAAAGTTTGGAATTTCTGGATATTGAGAATGTTTTGTAAAAGTGGCCATGAATTGAACCTGTGCAGACTTGCTTATCCCTAGTCAGAAGGAGGTCAACTGTTGGTCAAATGCACCTATCAGTGAATTCTGAATGATCTCAGAAGCAACTGAAACCTATGTCAAACTGATACAATTGACACAAGTTCAGAGACTATTGACACAGGCCCTGAATCAAATATCAGGAACAGATCAGGAATAGTTGGGCAGTTAATGTTTAGGGTAAGTGTACAGCACTGATTAACCTCCTCAGTGTAACCCACAATTTTAAATAAAGAATCTCCGTTACTTGTGAAATAAACTTCAGATAACTGGCTCTTGGGGGCGTATACCATGCTCTCCTCGTATATAAACCCTGTACCTGGACACACTCATACCTGCTACCCTCTGAGGACGTCGTATGATGAAACGCGTCAGCGTGGGTTAGATGAGATCGGGTGTATGTATTGAGGAGATAAGAGCGGATTTCTTTTGCAGGCCGGCTGTTTTATTCCTTATATGTGAGTCCCTACTTATTGTTTTATCCAATAAATGGTTTTACTACTTCATGGAGATCTTTGTGTTTTACATGTTAATGGAGCTGTGATCCAGTCTGGACACCGATTGGTCGGAGGACGGGAAGGGCTTCTATTACTGAAGTTTTGAAGATTTTCATTTGAACTGATACTTCTTTTTCTTCTGGAACACTTGGGAGGTTTACTATCCCAGTCTGATCCAGACTATCAGGACAGATACTTACCATTAGCAGGACAGCTGGAGTGAATGCACAGCCTCACACAGGTGGATTGCAATCTCACAGAAAAGTTTTTTTATATATAATTTTATGATTCCTTTGATCACTGGTTTGATGAACTTGTTGGCTTCACTTGAAAGAAGTAATTATTTAGTCGCTAGTCTGATTAGCGTTTGTTTTTTTAACACTCATTTACTTATAAGTACACTTTGCAACAATTGTATATCACTGCTTCTGCGGCATTTATTTCAGTTATTTTTTGGTTGCCTTATATAGATGTGATTTATTCACTCGCTTTTCTTATTAACTGTTTATTTAAAAGGCACATTTTTTGTTGCTATATTTTGAAGTGATTGTTCACCGTTTTTTCTCATTAATGGTCTATTCAAATGCACCTTTGAGCAAATTATCACGTTGAAATTTTGTGACAAGTAATTTGATACACACACGGATCACTGAAGTTTATTTCACAAGTAAAGGAGATTCTTTATTTAAAATTGCAGGTTACACTGGGGAGGTTAATCAGCGCTGTACACTTACCCTACATCCTATGAGGTTCCAACAGTAACCTTTGTTTGGCAGCTTTTGAACCCTAAACCCAGGTTTAAGATTTTCTTTATATATTATATATTTTCTCAATTAGTGCGGATTCATTCCATATAATGTTTAGGGTTTACCAGGAAAGTTAGTGTTGGGTGGGCCTTAGGGAAGGACATTGCTGTATGCACTGGGAGCTCTGCCGCTAAAACTATGAGCACCAATCTTTCACAGTTGAATATTAATGTATCATCTACACTATTGCTACTTGTCTTTCTTAGCTTCAGGATCTTCTCTGCTCCTTAAAACCATCCATCTTCATGATTATATGACACCCTCCAGTGATCTACTACTAGATCATAATATGCTTTTGCAAATACATTTTGAGGTAAAGTTCACTAGGTACATATATATTCTCATATACTGTATATCCACAACACAAGCACTTGCCTGCCCTTTAAAAAAAAAAAAGATCAGCCAGTACAATCTTATATTATAGTTTTTGGTAGATGCCAGTGGGATACAAAACAACCACCAGTTCTAGCACCTAGATTTCTGCTCTAAGGTTCATAGAAGCTAATGAGAGCGAAACCTCACAGAATTGTTCCTGAATTATACTTATGAAGAAGAAGATATAGATATAAGAAACTCATCTTGCTTCCACATAAGTCACTTATCACTTATCATTGGTGGCAAAGATGTAAAGCTACATTACATTGAAGTCCCTCAGAGATATCTATGCGAAGTGGGTTATACACTTCATCAGTGCAGTCACTGCTCCTACAGGTAACTCAAATTCAAAATAGCTAATACATGTCAGATATCCCATAAAACATAATTGTAGGTATGCCATCACTTAGCTGGCCAATTTCAGATGCTGGAGTGTGTGCTGCTTAGCAAACCACATTTGTAATAGGAGTCTCCATATGTACGTGATCCAAGTTGTGTGTATCTCTGTGTGTATCTCTGAGACAATATTGCACACTTAGTAAATACTATTAGAGAACCCTTTTGCTGTTCAACTAGGATTGTGAACTCCTTGATGCAAAGGTGTATTTGCATTTTTGTTAAGTAAATCAAGCTATATTATAAAGCAGGTCATGTGCATTGCCTGGCAGTGGACATCGGTATAGAACAATCATTTTGTGTTATATAGTCTTCACAGTTTCAGAAAGCGGGTGAGTTATGTGTTCTCACACCAAAACATGGAAGTTATCGACCTTGAAAAAATAGGGATGGTTCATTGAATTATTCATTGAATATTACGACATAATGTTATATATTTGTTTTCTTAGTAATGCTATATTCTTCATTTCCTATTAAACTTGTGAAAACAGAACACTGAAAGAAAAAAAAATGAGTACAGAAGAATACAGTAATCCTTGGATGAATCATAAGATCTTTTTTAACCATAGTATAGTCAAGTAAAAGATCATGCTTCATTTCTCTTTAACTTATTTGGATGTGTTCCTTTTCATACTATTATTGCCGAGGACACATTCGTTCAGCTGTGTGATCAAAGGAACGAGTTCTGGGAAGAATAGTAGAAATGTTTTGTTCCTGTGCTTTTTCCAGTGTGATAAAATGCTGCATAAATGCTATGCTTTTGTGCAGCATATGTTAACAGCTCACTGAAGTAAAATATCAAAAAGGCAATGGATAAAACCATAAATCAGCAGCTGAAAAAAAAAAAAGCTTTCAGAAATATCAAACTGAGAACCATATCTTTGACCAACATGTATATATTTTAAATTACTTTTACTCCTATCCTGAACCAGATGTTATAAAAAATGACTACATGCGCAAAATAGATGTTACAGCAATGCTACTCACAATCATTTATTTTCCCCCAATCCATTCATTCTATTTTCACAGCCCTTTCTCATCTGTGTGATGTTCTCTTAAGCTTTGCAACCACCACATTTTTGCTAAGATGAATGTTCTTACTATACTGTCAATCATTGTCTTAGAGCCACGTTATGTTTCTTAGTTATTAGTAGAATCTGTTGTTGAACTCTATCAAAAAGCATGGCTTTAAGGTTTTTAGAATAGTGGACAAAGCCCTCCACTGATGTACTGTATGTAATCCTTTATAATATAGATAAAATGTTTGGGTTCCACAATTTCACCAAAGGAAAACTCTGAAATGTTGAAATATGAGAAAAAAAAGATCAAAAAAGGCACTTAACCCAGATAAACAAAAATGCAGGAAGTTTTTAAAAAGTAGTTGTATTAGAGAATTCCGATATCTTAGATTACTTAGGTCTATCTTGCTTTTTTTAAATGTAGGTTGTTGTTTTTTAATCCATTTAGCTGTTAAAGTTAAAATAATAGCTGATACTGGAAAGCCTCAATACCTATTGCTATAGCTCATCAATATCTGAAACTGGAAGGCCTCAAAACCAGTACATTTTCACTATAATGATTTAAATATATGTAAAGTAAACACCTATTTTTTCAAGTGCCCATTTTTGGACATTCATAATTTAAAATGTTTATAAAGGCAACATTTTTATTTTAGTTTTAGATAGTGTAAGGAATGGTTGGACTATCTGTAAAGTTTTTGTTGTTAAAATCAGTGCCCTTGTTTGTCCTGGTGAACATTGTCACTGAGAATGAAAGTGAGGCAGAAATCCTATAATTTTGAGCTGTCATAAGAGCAAAAGCCATAGGTGTAGTGGGGACAACTGTGTAAGGTGGGAATCCACATCACTTGAATACAGTATTTTCTTTAAATTCCTGTTGTGTCTCCACAACAAATAGTAAGGAGATCTCCTTATTGGGACACAGCCAGCAAAAAAAAACCCGCCCCTTCCCTACTCTATCCAAAACAAAAAAAAAATTTTCAGATAAATATTTAGAAGTGTGTTTTTAAAAACTGAAAAATGTTAGTTGACCTTTTTTCCCTTTTTTAATTTATTTTATTTATAATTGTTGGTTACAATATTGAGTTTGCTCTTTTTTTTACAAGATCTTCTTTTTTAGGTTTCATTGATTACTAACGTTTTTATATAATCTATTAAAAATCACTGTATTTTTAAAGTAGGGAAATAAGAATGTTTCTGAAAGAAAAATAATTAACAGAATTATTACATGTGCATAGTTTTTTGTAATATTAGTGACATACATAATAACTTGTAATATGAACTTCATCCTCATCTTCATCTTGTAATCAATCTGCTATAGTTCTCTCAACTTTTTTTTAGAAAGCCTCTTCAATGTTTTAGAAGTTTGCTAGTTTAGAAATAACTGCTCTATGAAAAAAGAGGAATTTGTTCATAACACTGGTGATGGAAGAAGTTGCAAACTTGATTTTCTTGTAAGAAGGCTCATTGATCTTGAGTTTTCTGTTGTTGCAGTGTGGAGGAGAGGAAAAAAAAACATTGTTGAACAGTGGTTAGACTTTATTATTTTAGGAATGAGCTTCAGGTTCAGGTTAATTATAAGTTTGACTCAAACTCAGCTTGTTAGCGGCCATATGTGGCCAGTTCGTCCATCTGAGCCCACAGTTGATGTTTGAACACAATGAAAGAACCCCGTCAACATCTGTTTCTTAACAAACCCGCTGGCAGGGATTATGTCACTAACTAAAATAGTCATGACCATATTTAATAAATGATGTCACTAAACACTTGGTCTGTTGACATACGGCAGCAGATCAAGATTGTCATGTCAGTGGTTTAACATCACTGGTCAGAATATCATTGTGATTGACATGGTTCTACTCCACTGGATGATGTGAGGCACTACATTTAAATTGAGGGCATAGTTTTTTATTTTTCTGATGACTAACTTTTTCATAGTGTCATTGTTTTTATTTACTATTATTTTTTTGTGTGAATGAGTAACAAGTGGTTATATGCACTCCATACTTACATAGCAAAGGTGACGCAGATATCTAGGGGGCCTTTTTCTTATTGGGAGCTTCCAGATTACAATAAGCCCCTTGTAGATGTCCACATCCATTTTTGGAGACAAGATGTGGAACCTGGTCCCAACATGAGCTCCTACAAACCCAGAAGGGACATGGGCCATCAGCCCAATGAGCTGCAGGCCTGAGCACTCCCTACCTCACAGCTGCACATAAACAAAGGGGCGGGATGCTTGTGGTGATATATTTTACCTAATTTGGCTAAATGGCCATATTAGATCATAGGCATTGACCAAATATTGCCATGAGGCATATAAATTCAATGACGTCATAACATTCTGATCCTTTTGCTTAGGTGCAGCTGCGTGCAGGGAATTTCTCAGCCTCCACTTATTGGGCAGTGGGAGGAACTTCCCCGGTGTCCTCCCAAAATTGAGGACATGTGCCCTCGTATGATTTCCTGGCCACCCAGGCTGCATACCTGGATAAGAATCTTTTATGAATTTTTATGAGATCCCCACACCATTTTGTTTCCTTAAAGAGACTATACACGCCATTTAAAAATGTGTAATTTCCCTTTAGGAAAAAAATATGGTGTGGGTACTTTACTGCCCTTATATAGGCATGCTGTCTGGGTGGCAAAAAAAGGGAGGCACCCAGTGTCCCCCCACCAACTCCTGAACCATGTTCAACAATTGGAGGGTACCCTACAAGGTGAGAGTGTGAAAGTCTTCCCTCTTGTAAAGGCACCTTGTTCCCATGTTGATTCAGACAAGGACCTCATCAAAATCATGCCCAAGTTCACATTACATGACAGTTAATTAGAAAATAATTATAAGGGAGGCTAAGAAATACATTTTAGCATTATGCTGTTTAGAAAAGAATAAAAATACAATTTTATTTATTACATTAGTCTTGAATGTGGATCCAATGCTCATCTATATATTTTTTGATATACAAAACATATCTTTTTAATGTACATTAATCTTGCAAAATAGTTGACAATATCCCAGGTTTGCAATCCAGATGTAATTGCACAATTTATAATCAATGCTCTGTAGAATTAGTAGAATTCACAATTGCCAGCTTGATCAGTAGGGCAGTTTAATGTGACTAATAACTTGTCTTATTGTATGCAGTGGGAAGCTAACATTCAACATCAACAATCCTGTCAAACCCATACATACAGGCTGCAGCATTAAGATCATGCAAATCCTTTTTATAGAATGCATCTGAGTGAACCTCTTCCTTAGATATATAGACAAAGTGTTTACTGCTCCAACCATACAATAAACTACACCACAACTGGTATAGTCTTATACAGTTCAATCCAATCATTATTGCTGGTCCATGCAATAGCAGGTATAGCAGGGTTTGCAGTTGATAAATAGTAAGTACTTTGCAATCTCATATTTTCAGATGGTCATAATGAAAGTCCTTCCATTCATACAGATCCAATCAACCAAGCATAGCCACACTGTTTTTGCAAGGTGATATTGTCATCATATTTGTAATGCCATGCATGCAGTTGTAGTAACATGGAATCCCATAGTAAACCTAGAAAAATAACACAGTCAAACCCCCTGAAATATGCCCAGGGGACATTTGAGTCAATATAAAAGATGACAAGATAGAGCATTCCACCATGTACTTGGCATCCTCAGAGCAATCTTTACTCCATTTACTCCCACTGAACCTTATTTACTAGAGTGTGATGCAATGCGAAGCAAGTTTAAGTAAAGTGAACCTGGGTCTGATATTCTAAAATGTAAAGTGAAGTGAAGGTCATCTGTATTAACAGCAGAGCCCAAACATGTAAACAAGAAGACTGTGAAGGTTCTCAGGCAACTGCACTTGCTGTATTTTTCTTGAAGATGTTTTACTGTAAAAATGGAAATGCCAAGCTTGAATAGAGGTGGTGGTGGTGGGTGATCTATTGTCTGCCACATACAATGCCATTTTAACACCTCTCTCTGGGCAGGTTACTATCACCTCCCAGCTCCAACTATGCAAATGAAATCAACACCTGGTTGCGACTAACAGATTATGTGGATTGGAGCAGCATTCACCTTATTTATTCCCAGATAATTTTTGTACAAGTAATTCTGAATTGAGAAAGCTGGTCAGATGTCCAGTGAAATGTCTTTAAGAAAAATACAGCAAGTCCAGTTGCCTTGATTTATTTTTTACAGATATGTAAACACAAAGCTTTTTTTCCAATCCCCTACAAATGGCTGGAAGTTTGATGTGAACACATGTTCACTTCATTGCACTTAACATGACTTTGCACTTGGGTAAATCAAAATCATACCCAAGTTTACATTACATGACTTAACAGTCATGTAAATAAGACCAATTATCGAAGCAAGAAGGTGATAAAGCAAATTGAACAACTAAATAGTAAATAGAGGTCTTGCATGCCTAGCCCACGGTCCTTATATCATGCTTACAATGTAGAACTAAACTGACTGGTGTCTGGTGGAGGTAATGGGGTTATGTAGTAAAGAAGGTCATGATGGCACTGTAGTTGTTTACTGTACAAAGAAATTATTTTAATGTTGTGTAGAAAAAATATGCTGCATACTTCGGAAATTATTAATGTAGTTAAATGTAAAAGTGAACATATAAGAATATGAGAATAAAACATAAAAATTTGCATTTGCTCTGTTTTGCAACATATTTATTGTAAGATGCAGCAGTATTCACTGCTATATACTGTAGCATCTCTAATGTGTAATGGCTAGTTTGTTGTAGGCAACTTAAAGGGTGTGGAAATACATTCTGCTATATACAAGAAAAATCACATATTTTATTCTGTTACAAACAGTGAGTTAAAAAACAAAGAATCAGAACGTAATGTTTAAACATATTGTCTATATCTATGGTTCAGTTATGTGCTTACCTCTGCTTATCTTTTGAAGTTCAAGAGCTGGTCTCCATCTGGGGCAGGAGGGCTAACACAGATATGATTTTTTGGCATGGTTTAAATTCTAACATATGGCAGAAAAATATGACTTTCAATGTGACATTGAACAACATGACAGATTTATCTAAATGTTTCTACATGTTTGATTGTCTTTTTAAATGAGTAATGGAATAAATAATTGTGTTCCAACATGTAATTAAAATCTCAGAAATTGAATAAAAAATGTATATGTTGATTAAAATATTTAAAGTGAACATGTTAACAAAATTGAAAACACTAGCAGCAGAATGTAATTGACAGTTTTAAGCAGATAGTTACTGCAACAGTAATGTTTATTCCCATACTGCCAGCCTAAAGCTTACTATACTAGCTGAAGGGGTGCAGGATGGCACAGAAGGGAGAGATTCTACAGCTACATCTGCCATTAGCTGACTGCTGCTGCTGTTAGTCTTGTTATTTTTTTAACAACAGATTTTAGAAAAAATAAGCAGCAGTGGAGTGTAGGTCAGTGTATTTCGTCTTTAAAATCCTTGATGAGATATGGTCCTTTAAAAGCTTGGCTCTCCATGTTGACTTGTGCTTTGTGATTCCAGTCTTCACATTGCTCTGTTGCATTTTGGGGAGTACCCCATGAACTTCTACAGGGTGGCCTGCCACAACTGAAATAGAACTGGAGTGCATGGGTAGAATTACGGGCCATAGCTGATTAAGAATGCAGGGAGGTAAGTGTAATTTATACTCGTGTCCCCCTAGAGTTGCTAAGAATCCTTCTAGGACTTATTTGAATCAAAAGCAAGAACATTATGTAGTTATTTTTTTTTTCTTTTTGATTATTACCTATGTTATTTTGTATTACAGGAGCATGGTATTCCAACTGACATGGGATATGCAGTGGCACCCCATCACTCTGGTGTCTACCCAGTACACATACAACTTTATGATGCCTGGAAAAAGATATGGAGTATCAAAGTCACCAGCACAGAGGAGTATCCGCACCTGAAGCCTGCACGTTACAGACAGGGATTCATACATAGAAACATCATGGTAAGCTGTAGCACTCCTCATTTTTATATACAATATAGCACAGTGAAGCCTTCTTAAAAAATAAGGTAATCAGATGTCATATTCACACCTCTAATTCCATCACACATCCCAAAAATTAGAGGATAATTCTTCATTTCAGGACAGTGGTAGTGGGAAATGATTTGTCGGGCTCTGCCCGCTGTCCTGAAATGAGGAATTATCCTCTTATTTTTGGGATGTGTGATGGAATTAGAGGTGTGAATGCAGCATCAGATTACCTTTATTTTTTTGAGAAGGCTTAATTTTTTTATATTTTATGATATGAGATAGAATGAGACTTGTCAATACCTTCTGTTCCAAGAAGAGTTACTGTGCTCTGCCTGATTAGCAGTCTTAGAGCTTCAATCATGTGACTGTGCCTGGGTTAGGTGGTACAATTTGTGACAATTACTGTTTGTCAGGAAGAACCATTTCCTTAAACTCCTCTTCCCTGTGGATATTTCTGACTGCAACTTTGCAATAAGTCCCAAAGTGAAAGGAAGCTATGGGGAAGGGGTTGGGGGTTGAACTGGGCAATATAACATGTGACCACAGCCCAGAACATATTGATTACTGCACAGGCACCAAGATTTACATAAGTCGGTTATTTGCAAGCAATATAATCCAGGATGTAGATGCTGACTCGGTAATATGCCATAATAAAGATGGCAGTAGCCTTCTGGGAAAATGAAAGAAGAGAACATTGTCAGGGGGAAAATTTTGATCTCTTTGAGAGGTAATAAATACCTGTAAGTGTTAGTCTTACACATAGCAGCATATCCTTGACAAGCAAAAATAGATCTGATGCGGTTGCTGCTTTAATGAATGACTAATTGAATTGGTCAACTAAAGAATAAAGCAGTTTTTTCTTATAAGTGTGTAAAGAAGGTTCAGGTTAAGCACTAGCCAGGGATTTGCATATTGTATCCATCGCCCTTCCTGGGCATAGATCAAAGTAACACGACACTTTGCAGTATTGTTTGCAATTACTAAAGCCATGGATTTTCAAACGTTCTCAAAGAATGGGTTGAATTCTAATAAGGTTCACTGGAAAATATTCCTTTTATAATTTCAGTAGAATACATCTTTTGAAGCCATGCATTTTCCAAGGTTTATCATAAGCTCCAAGATATAGGACAGAAGTGTCGGAAACCAATTTACAGAAAAGCATTTTTAAGACCTTCTATCTTTGAAATCCTAGGTTACCAAATCTTCATTGGAAAAGGCTTTCATTTTCTGCAGCCACGGAGTTGTGGAGACGAGCTTATAATAAATTCATTATGTAAGCTTTACTGAAAAGATTTCCTTCCTATACTACTGCCCTCTGTGTCTTTGAGATATAAATGCACTAGTATTTAATCAGCTATTTTAGAATCAGAACAATGACTTAAAGAGGAAACTATCTGATGGATAATAACATCTATGCATAACATACTGAAAGAAAACTTTTGTTTTGTGAAAATCTTAAAGTTTTAATCACTGCATAACTTAACCAATGAAGACTTAAATAAGATCCAACTTCCTTTTTTGTATGCTTCCTCCTCTCCTCAAAGATTTTGGATTAGGAATTGAT
>NW_017306882.1:227745-283630 GCF_000935625.1 Nanorana parkeri
AGCATTGAATAGAGTAATATAAATGTCATACTGTTTTCTTAGTAGGAAAATAATATTGATATTAGTTGCACAGTATTTCCATCAAACTGCAGCCTTCTGGTGTACCTCTACCCACAATTAAGGATGAGCTCGAATTCAGAGCTAACCCGATCCAAACCTGAGCTCCTCTAAGCAAGGAAGTTGTACAGTATTTCAATCAAACTGCAGCCTTCTGGTGTACATCTACCCACAATTAAGGATGAGCTCAAATTCAGAGCTAACCCGATCCAAACCTGAGCTCCTCTATGCAAGGAAGTGCCATTGGCACTTCCACCCAATCAGCTGCAGGCCAGATAAGCCCCATGGCTGCATCTGAACAAAACATTTTTTACACTGGGCAGCTTGCTTAACATTCCAGACTGTGTCATACTGTGCAGCTTGCTGCACATTCTAGATACACCATTATCATTCTGTTTCACATAAATGTGGTGTTTTAGTAGACATATTTCATGCAAATTGGCATAGGTCAAGTAATGCATTGCTAAAGGTATGACTATGCACATATTCTGATAATTACCAGAGAACGCAGAAATATACAGAAAACAGAATTGCTCATTATATAGGTCTTGACTACACATCATTTTTTTTCTTCATGAATGCTTTCCTTTACTCACATAAGGTGAACATTTTCAAAATGCAAGCATCGAATGCCAGGTTCTGTCATCTTGGAGATATTACACTTTTGGTAAGTGTAATGTTAAACTTCATTTAACAGAATGGTCCTCATAGTAATCTACAGAGTTAATTTACTAAGGAAGTGGAGATTGTGTGCTTAACAATAAAGGAATGCTCACTTTGCAAAGGAATTTTCATGTGGCTTATTAAATAAGATGAAAATGTGTTCATTTAAACTCTCCAATCATTTTGTAACCAAAAGACAGAGTTTTAAAAATTTCCCATGCACATGAGTGGGTATTTAAAATTTAAAATAAATGCGCATTTACTGACCTCAGTCAACATTTAGGATGTCGATTAGTACAAACCGTATAAATGATTATCCAAACTTGTGTAAAGCTTTTATGGTTTATGCACTTCTGAAAATATATGTAACAGAAAAAAGGGTTACTTTCAGGATCCATAGCTACCGGAGTAAATTACTTGAGACATCCTTTAAATTCAGGTTTTGTTACTGCCAGGCGCATTGAGTCTAAAATGAAAAAATAAAGTGAAATAAAGGAAAATGCAGCAAATTGAAGCTGAACTTTTTTGCAGCTAATGTAAATACCTGAATTTGACAAATTAAGCCTTTATACTCCCTATGTACTGAAGTAGCACTCTGAGCAATTCAGGTGAGCTGCATGTAAATATGCTGACTAGTAGGGATGCACCGATACCAAGTACCGTACCCAGTACAAGTACAAGTACAGATATTTTTCAAGCTCCAAGATTAGACTACAGAAAAATTCAAAAGTTAGGAGGCAGCTGTCATTCGTAAGGAGCACACGGAGCTCCTTTGGGATTTGTACATCTCTGTTCCATTGTATGATTTTTTTTTATAAATATAAATAAAGGGGTGCACCGATACCATTTTTGCAAGTACAAGTACTGATACATTTTTGTTTATTGTCATGAGACAGTTTTTCTAGAATACAGACTAATGATTTCAGGACAGTGGTGGAGCGCCAGGGCCAGGTCGCAGCTGCAACCGCTGCAACCCTGGTAGTTCTCATGAAAATGTCGTGAAAGTATCGGCACTGGTATCTGAAAAGTATCGGTGCATCCCTACTGACAAGGAATAATTTAACAGGAAGAGAGAGTTCCTCAGTCTGGATGATCTAATCAGTGTGTTGCTGCTCCTTCACTGTCCAATCATCAGGCTCCAAGCAAGAAGGTTTCAGCAGTATATTTCTTAATTTTAACAGAAAAAGTATATCATTCTCATGGCAGTGTTAGTTGATAGAATTGTGCAAATGCATATAAATGCCAATCTTTTGGAAGGTAAAACAGCTCCAATATATGTATTTCATCTGGGTATTTATATGTTTGCTAAGATAATGCACATGTAATGGAACAATAATGAGGGGCCCAACTCTTGTCCTGAAATTGTAGAAATGTCACCAGCACACCAATCCTTTTAAGATAGCAGAAGTTTTTTGTCATATGACCAAACAAGCGCTTTCGGGACTGTACAGGGTCCCTTCATCAGGCTTTAGCAATTGCTGACATTCGCGGTCACTGCGAGCACCCCCCCACTACAAGGGACATATCGGTAAGGAGTGCAACAAGGATAGTACTTATCAACTCTTGTCCTGATCCCCTATTTTGCATCCAAAATATAGGTGGTATGCCTTTTTTACCACTGCCGTCATACTGCACTTTTGAGATGCAAATGTACCCTCGCCACAAATGTAGCAGAAGTTATCTGTGTTGTTTACACAGTTTCGAGGCATCTTGGCTTCTGAGGGAAAATATCACTCAACTGTTCCTTGGAAATGTTAGGCAATTACACTTTCACAAGTCACCAGATTAACTGTATGATGCATAGATCTGACCAAGACAAATGTACCTTGTAATAAAAGAACAATAAATTACAGTTAGGTAATCATCTTTAGTCTCAAAGTGAAGATAAATGTATACACTTCCATATGGTACCATTTTCACACAACAACCCTATATTCAATATATATACCAACAAAAGATTCAATGGGACTTTTAAGGTGTCTATTGGGGAATGTGGGGCAACATAGCTAAACCTATAAACACAATTTAGTGGGTATTCATTAGTATGAAATAATTGTTATTCCATGATCAATATATAGTTAAAAACATATCCATTTAATCTAGAGAATTGCAAAGATAGACAGATTTAAAACTAAAACCTCCCTGGACTTTGTGCAGATACATAATATACATAATCTCAATCCATAATTTCAGCCATACATTTCATAAGCAATATCTTTAAAAATTAAGTCATCTGTAACTGCACTATTGCTGCCCTCTACGTGTTTCCCCAAAGCTTCTTCAGAAATATGTTTATGAGGTAGCCATCTTTGAAATTTTTGGGAAAATATGAGTCCACACTTCTGGAACAACTCTAATAATAAACATATAAATAATTAATATTGCACATTTGTAAATGTCTACAATATCATATATAAACCAACTATATACATACATACCATTTTGAAATGTAGTTAATGGATGAGTCTGCACCCCTGGAGGACTCTAACCAACCAGAAAGGAGAGAGGGTGGAGAGAGCATGTTGGCGGCAGAACAAAGGAGACAGCACACCTATCCTGGAGTTCCTATAATAGTTACAGCATAATCCATATTGCTATCAAAACATCAGTGTTCTAAAAAACATATGTAGTAGTCCATATATATATATAATAGATCAGAGGAAAAACCTCAGAACATTCCATCCATATTTATAACCTCATCTGGGTTTTTAAACAAAAGATGTCAAATGTATCCAAAAGCATAAATCTCTTATGTCATTAACAACTCAAGTTGCCATATATATCTTAGTAGATACAAAAGATATCCAAAATATCTCTTAATATTAACTATATACCCAGTGAGACTACTGGGTATATAGTTAACGACATTACTCAAAACAACTTACAAATTGGTATGTGAACCACTCCTGGTATCCAAATGTCAAAAACTAAACTTAAATGTAGCAAAACACATTATACCTCATTCTAGGAAGGGATTCACTCCTCGTGCATCCAGCCGCCCCAGTCTGACCCTCTCTCCCCCATCTCACTAAACTCCCACCACACGTCACACGCCGCCCGACAATGTCGGCGTGTGACGTGTGTGGCCAGGGCGGGCCATAGGTCTGAACATGCACCCTAAATAGCGCATCTAGTGAGGAGGTTTCCTGTCTATGTGTTTGGGTATGAAAAATGTTTACAAAATGGTCCAGCAGTATGTGGTGAGAAATGGAGGTCAGGGCATAGCATTGAAAGGTTAAACTGTGTAATACCTATGCTGTATCTATTCCCCTATGTCTATGCTGCATACATGATTATCCTGCATCTTTTCTTCTTTGTTAAAGTATAAAGCTGTATACAACTTAACAGTGTTAGCAAAAAACATGCCAAATATATTTGAGGTTCAACTGGCATTGGCTCACAGATAGAAATGTCTAACCTTCAAATTGAATTTTGACATTCATTTTATGATTTTTATTACAGTTATACTCATATGAATTCTAAGCGGGATATTTATAAAACCATGAATCTGACATTTACCAAACATTCACTACAGGTTAATCTTCCAGGAGCATGTGTTTTACATGATTGATTGACCACCAATGAATGCTTGGTGAAATTTACATTCACTGCTTTGTAAAAACACATATAAGTGAAGTTCTGGGAATGTTAGTAAACACTAATTCAAAGTAAAAGAATAAATGAAAACCTGCCTTTGATACCTTCTCAGAGAATGAAAAGATCTGCAGCTCTAGTACAGCGGGAAAGGTTAACAAGTACTGCACCGGTTGCCTTCTCTTCTGCTTAGCGGTTTGTGTTTGAAGTGAACAGCTATTTGTTGCCTGTGATGTCAGGCTATTTCTAATCTGGGCTTTTATAAGCTGTTGTCTTTTTCTTTTCTTTTGCTGCCATGAAGATAAAAAGCATCTCTTAACTATTGTGTTCCTCACTTTTTCAGTTTTGTTTTTAAGCAGTGTCAGGTACATGTGGAGAGATCATGGAATCAAAGAAGTATGAAAATAAACGAAGACTTTATTTGGAAAGGTTGTGTGTGCATTGTGTGTGGGTATAGGATGCATGCAAACATAATGTAGGTCTTCAAAAGAATCTCTCTTGTGTGGCACAGCTCATACATTTATTTCTCAGGAAACCTGGAAGGTGACCAGCAGCAGCTTCAGAAACCAAATTGCAATAATTAATATAACAACATAAACAATGGTTCTTATGGAACAAACATTGATGCCATTATTTTGATCTTTATTAGGTTCTTCCTCGGCAAACATGTGGTTTATTCACTCATACAATATTCTATAAGGAGTATCCTGGAGGTCCAATTGAACTTGATAAAAACATTCAAGGAGGGGAGCTTTTCTTTACGCTCGTCCTCAACCCGGTAAGTACATCCAAAAACCTTAGTGTATTTTCAGTAGGCACAAATTTTTATTTTACTATTACAACTTTGCCTGAAAGTAAATTTTGACCTGATGTTCACAGTTTCTTGCTTGCTGTTCTACTGTATATTTTTGTTATTGTATTTCATATTTGTCAGTGCTTCCTCCTATGGTCACCCTAGTTCCACTTTTATCAAGATACAAGTACACTATATTGCCAAAAGTATTGGGACGCCTGCCTTTACACGCACATGAACTTTAATGGCATCCCAGTCTTAGTTAATAGGGTTAAATATTGAGTTGGCCCACCCTTTGCAGCTATAACAGCTTCAATTCTTCTGGGAAGGCTGTCCACACGGTTTAGGAGTGTGTCTACGGGAATGTTTGACCATTGTTCCAGAAGCATTTGTGAGGTCAGGTACTGATGTTGGATGAGAAGGCCTTTTTTGCAGTGTCCACTCTAATTCATCCCAAAGGTGTTCTATCAGGTTGAGGTCAGGACTCTGTGCAGGCCAGTCAAGTTCCTACACCCCAAACTCGCTCATCCATGTCTTTATGGACCTTGCTTTGTGCACAGGTACGCAGTCATGTTGGAACAGGAAGGGGACATCCCCAAACTGTTCCGACAGAGTTGGGAGCATGAAATTGTCCAAAATGTCCTGGTATGCTGATGCCTTAAGAGTTCCCTTCACTGGAACTAAGGGGCCAAGCCCAACCCTGTAAAACAACCTCACACCATAATCCCCCCTCCACCAAACTTTACACTTGGCACAATGCAGTCAGGCAAGTACCGTTCTCCTGGCAACTGCCAAACCCAGACACTTCCATCGGATTGCCAGACAGAGAAATGTGATTCGTTAATCCAGAGAACACGTCTCCACTTTTCTAGAGTCCAGTGGCAGCGCGCTTTACACCACTGCATCCGACGCTATGCATTGCACTTGGTGATGTAAGGCTTGGATGCAGCTGCTCGGCCATGGAAATTCTTTCCATGAAGCTCTCTACGCACTGTTGTTGTGCCAATCTGAAAGCCACACGTAGTTTGGAGGTCTGTAGCTATTGACTCTGCAGACAGTTGGCGACTTCTGCGCACTGTGCGCTTCAGCATGCGCTGACCCAGCTCTGTCATTTTACGTGGCCTACCACTTTGTTATAATACCACTAACAGTTGACCGTGGAATATTTAATAGCAAGGAAATTTCACAGAACACCTGAATCCAATGATTTGGAGGGGTGTCCCAATACTTTTGGCAATATAGTGTATCTATGAATAGCAGTTGACTAAATTTAAGCCCTGACAGCACTGAGGTTTTTTATGTTTGGACATAAGTGCTTAAGACAATAATGGCAGTAGTCACATCCAATTCCTGTGTGGCTTGAAATACCTGTTGCAGCCGCAAATTTTAACTGGTCCTTTTTACATCATAACAAACAAAAAAACGAACTCAACATTCTGCCTTAAAATCTTTGGAGCCAGAACCTTTCTGTTATGGAGTGCACACTCTTTGATGCACACTCTTTGGTGCTCTTTACCTGAATTAATTAGGGAGGCATAATCCGCGAATATAAAATCTCAAATGTTCTTCATCGTATATGAGTGGTGGCCTTTTTGTGATCTGTCTTTCCAGTGACTATGAAGTCGATTTACTGAAGGCAAATAGGGTGGTAAGCTTTGCAAGGGAATTTGAACTTGATCACCAATCATATAAAGATAACAAGACTGGAATTATGCCAGTGCCATGTAAAAATAATGTATTAAAGCATAGGAGCAGCACCTACAACATGACCTAGGGCACCCATAAAGTATTTTAGATGTTTAGGGCTTTTAGCAATGCAAAGTACAAGCAGGATGTTATCCATGAATTTCCCAACTTTGTCCTTATAATTTCCAGATTTGTTTCCTAATTGTGACCCTTTCAGAAACTAAGATCATATTGTGCTATCAGACTTAAAAGGGTGATTTGTTATTGGCTCTGCACTTAAGAATTAGCAATCTAATAGTTAAAGAGGAACAAACAGTGTAATGTCTTTGATTCATTTCATCATCCAGCAACTTCAGACAACTATTTAGTTACAGCATAGTAGCAGGTATTTGAAAAATAAAAAATGACATGTCTATAGGACACCTGTACACTACTCCTCTCTAAGGACTTCTCAGTGTCAGCATGACATCATGGTTCCTGTACTGGAAGCTCCAGGAGCTCTTTTCACTGCACTTTTACATAACATAAATCATGAAATGAACATTTAGACACAGCCACAGAGCTGGACAACATAACAATTCACTCATAACTAACATTGCTCTCTAGACGGGCCACCAGGGCAGTTTGTGGACAAATTTAGTTTGGAAAGAGGAGAATGGCTTTTTTATGTTGATAGGTTTATTTTTATAGTTCTGCTTTAAGAGTTCTTTATTGAATAAGGTCAGCTGTTCCTTGCTTTTATTGAATACGACAGAAAATGCATTCTTTCATCTTGGTTCAAATGATTTTTGCCATACAATAAGAAGGTTGTTGTATAATATACTGAAGAAAAGAAAAAGTTGAGGTGTCAACCATAGCTGCAAGTCAGATGCTTGAAGATGAATGTGGTTGCTACAGACATTTTATTCCATCATAAAAAGGGAAAAAAGTAAAGAATGGCAGTAAAATGCTATTTTCTTTCAGTTTTTTTTAAATTTGGCCCTTAAATCAGCTTTAATTGTTCTTTATAATCATGCATTCCAAAAACCTATCTTCAGGCCTCATCAACATGTTTTGTGGAATCCCTCTCAGAAACACAAGTGGATAAATTACTGACTAAACTAAATGAGCCTGATTTAGTAAACCATATGAGCATACACTATTCCATCGATGAACAGGCTAAACAACTAAATCATAGTTACATAAAAAAGTCTACCAAGTTCAACCAACTAAAAAATACACAAATCAATTGAAAACCTTCATATATAGAAATGTTTACCCACAGTTGATCAGTTGAGGAAGGTAAAAAAAACCCTTACAAAGCATAGTCAAGTTTGCGACAACAGGGAAAAAATACTTCCTGATTCCCTAAGGCAGTCAGATATTCCATGGATCAACAATCATTTGTGTTATTACTTATAAATATTAATAGCTAGTTATATTCTGGAAATTTAGAAATGCATCCAGCTTTTTATTTTAAACAACCAAATGAGCTGGCTAGAATAGGTTCCTGTGGAAGTCTATGTCACATTTTCACAGCTCTTACTGTGAAGCAGCATTTCTATATGCAGAGGTTAAACCTCTTCTCTAGAAGCACAGAGTGCCCCCTTGTCTTTTACAATGACCTTAAAGTTAACAATTTTTCACACTCTTTGGTGCTCAATACCTGGTTCAGCCAGAGAGGCATAATCCTGGAATGTAAAATCTCAATTGTTCTTTAGAGTATATGTGGTATTTTTGTGATCTGTTTCTTCATTGACTATGAGGTTAAGTAATAAACTTCCATTCTTAGCGTGGCTACCCTCACTGTACTGTATCTATGGAGGGGTAGTGTAGTCACTCTTGGACAGCAGCATTCTCAACTTGTGAATAGGGTATTGTTAAATGTACTTTACATAAGTGGCTTACAAATTGAACCGTTGTAAGCAACCCTCTATCTGCCAATTTTTGCTGGACAGCTTGGTCTATTAAAGAGAATTGCATAATAACAGAATTACTTTTTTATTTTACCAATAGTTCCACTTTAACCCAAGAAAGGTCTGCATACGACCGTCGCATCTCGTATGCATCTCGTATGCAGACTGTCGCCTCAGAGGAAGTCAATAGTGACGAAATGCATCAGGTGGGCGGATCTATGCGAGCATTACAATCATAGAGACAGGAGCTCCAGTGGACACAATCCATACGCAATTGCCTTATTTTAATTGTAAGTGCATTTTAATCGTTTTAAATAAATTTATTCTGACATACTACACTATGGGAAGCCTTTTTTTCTCTCTCTGAGCACAAGAGAAGGTGGAAGATGGAGGAATAGTTTTACACGATTTTGGAAAGATAAGCCATAGTTGCGAGGAATCTACCCCAATTTATTGTCGGATTAAAAACAAAGGAGAGGATTTGGTTCTATATAGATCAGCAAAGCGCTAATTGTTCATCTGAAATATGGTGAGGAATAGGAGTCGGTGAGTGCGGCCAGATCTTATCTTTAAGCACGGTGGAGACTGGAGAGCACTGATTCACTAATTGTTTTTGCATTCACGGACGTTGGTGTTGATGATAAAAGTTGGAAGGTATATCCTCACATACAAGGACTTTATTGTATCCAGAAGTAATGGACTTCACACATGGTTATGCAGATTAGGTGGGAGTTATACATCACTTGTGAGATTCAACACAGGATTTTCTATATGAAAAATTTTATGAGATGTACTAGCACGTTTTTTTTTTGTTTTTTTTACTATCATCAGCACAGGCATTGTGGAACACAGGTGTTGTGTATGACATCAAATTGTGTATTCTTTTGTGACAATTTCACATTTTATACTATTTTTTACACATTTTAGGAATATAATTTTTGAGTTTGAAGTGCAGTGCTATATGGTACTTGGTATCTGAACATCCCTACCTTTAGCTAAAAGCCAAACATATCAATACTGTAGCTCTTTTGCAAACAGTGGGAACTTTCAAACTATTGTAACTGGGTTCATTTCCATTCAGCACCAGTATTTAACTTGAATTTCAAGTGAAAAGACAGAGCATATTTGAGTAAAGAAAGCGGGTGAATATAGACTCTTGGGCAAAGGGATTCTCATTCAGAAGGTTGCTGTATGATTAGTTAACTAATTTATTTGATTCCAAGACAAGGGTTAAAAGGTTTGAAAAGTTTTCATAGGAGCGTGGTTTTGTAGTTTCTTCTTTGCGCGCTGTAGATGAAAGTATATTGTGTATGTTTCAGTTGAGCTTGCCACAAAAGTTGCATGCCTTTTCTTTATAAAAGTGAATGAATATGTAATTACATGGTAGCTATTTAAAGTTGCTATTAACAGTTAATAAATGAAGCGTCCATTTGTCAGAGGAAAACAAGAAAGTTGGTGAGATTATTTTTTCCAGTCAGGGAAATTAAATAAAAGAAAATTAAGGGAACACAGTCTACCTGTAGTTCTTTACCCTTCCATATTATAATGCCTGAGTCCACTGGCGGAACTACCAGGGTCGCAGTTGCGACCGGGCCCTGGCATTCCGCCACTTGGGGGGGCCCAGCGAGGAAGAAGGGTGCCCCCGAGATCGTATCTTGCAAGGCCGCCATCAGGGGGGTACAGCCACTGAAGTTGTAAGGTGCCCAGACGGCCGGGCTCCAAGCTATAACTTTTTATTATGAAATTATAAGACTAATGCAATTTGGCATGTCCTGGGCCCCCCCTTGCCTGCCTGCTATTGGAATCTTCCTCAGATGTGCGTGCAGGGGGCGGAGCTTGCTTTCCCCGGGCAGAAGCGTCGGAGAATGTGGCTGAAGAGGAGCTGCAGGTCGGCTGTCTGGAGGAAATGTAAAGCGTAAGCGCGGATACTGGGTCGGCGTTCGACAGAACACTGCACTAGCATTTTAAACAAGCAGCTGCCCGAGGTCCTGCACTTGCTGGGGACCTCGGCCGCCTTCCTGTTAACCATGCGGTGCCATGCCGATGGGAGGGGGCCTTCATGGTTTCTTGCACCGGGGCCCTGAAGGTTCTAGTTACGCCTCTGCCTCAGTCCACTCCACTTCCTTTAGTCAGTAATGTGGTGATTGAAGAACCTAGTTTGTAATGCCATATCCCACACAGCCTGATTTTACAAAGGGGTCTTTTCACAGAGCTGCCGTAGGAAGCCGAGTGAACAACCGACCCGAAGTTAAGTGAGCCGAACACTGTTCGGCTATTCACTTCAGGCTTGTACGGCTGATTTCAGCCGCATATCGGCTGAAATCAGCCATACATCGGGTGGACAAAAAGTAGAAAAAGCTAAAATAGAAAACAATTGGGCAGAGCTAGCAGTGACATCTAGCTCCGCCCAACTATTGGCCGGGACCAGCTGTCATTAGAATTAGAGCTTGTCGGAGCCAGCGGGGATAGCCAACGCTGTTCTGTCATTAAGATGAGAGCTTAGCAGAGGCGGCTTTCATATCACTGCCGGCTCTCCTAAGCTCTCGTCGTAAGGACACATGGGCATCCCTGGTTACCTGGTAACCAGGGATGCCCATGTGTCATTACACACTGAGAATCCATCGGAGCTGCTGTGATTTTACAGCAACTCCGCCGGGTTCTCAGTGTAGTGAGGAGCCACAGTGTAATGACAGAAGGCGTCCCTCACGCTGGCTCCAGCCACTTGCAGAGCGATCAGTGTCCCTGGTTACCAGGTAACCTGAGACACTGTTCTATAATTACACCGAGAACCCGTCGGAGCTGCTGTAAAATCACAGCAGCTCTGCCAGGTTCTATGTGTAATGACAGAAGGCGTCCCTGGTTACCAGGTAACCCGGCTGAGCTGCTGTGATTTTACAGCAGCTCCACCGAGTTCTCAGTGTACTGAGGAGCCGCAGTGTAATGACAGAAGGCGTCCCTGGTTGCTGTGATTTTACAGCAGCTCTACTGAGCCCCTCGGCTAACTTCAGGGGCTGTACGGGCTATAGTGAATACATAAAACCTGTAACTTATTAAACTGGAAATCAACTACTTTTGCAGCATTTTGAATACAATTTATAGGTGCATTAAGTGAGAAAATTAACATGTTCTGAGATGCCTGGGATAAATTGCTTTAGTGAAGTATTGACTGCATTTTCTTTGGTTTGCTTTAAAGCTGAACTCCAGACAAGGCATGCCTATAATGAGGCAGCCTGAGGCGATTGCCTCAGGTGGCATTTCATTGGGTCACATTGGGGGGAGGCAGGTGTGCCTGTCACCCCCCTTTCGGCTAGAGTGTCCCAGGTTGCTAAGAGCTCTTAGCAACCTGTGATGCTCTGGCTGGCATCCCGGCCGGATCCGGGTCCAACTCTGTCCGCTGTCCCACCAAGCTCACTGACGGCACTCCTGGCAACCAGTGATGTCAGTGAGCTGGGTGGGACATGTGACAGACTTGTGCCCAGATGTAGCAGCAAAAACCACCCCCCCCCCCCCCCCCTCCCCCGGTAAGTTTTAATCAAACTTATTTTTTCTAAATATTTTACTTTTTACATTGAAATATGCTACTGCTAGTCAGCAACATTATATGTGGGTAGCTATGTATTCTCCCTTGCAGCCCTGTCGCCTTAGGCTACAGCCTGTATGGGCAAAGCTGAAGTCTGGTCCTACTCATAGACTGATTTCTGTTAAAACGGAGGCTTACTTAGCAAAACTTGATTTTTAAAACATCTAAAAATAAAACTTTTAAATAAACCAACCAACTGCATTTTGTCATCAGACTATTCCATCTGTAGAAGAGACTTGTTTTCTTTTTGAATAGAGTTTTCTATTAGGTTTTTATTTCTGTCTGAAAATATATTGAGGAAATTGTCCCTCACCTCCTCACTATTTTTATTGCTGATGATGCCTTCCTGTCCCGGTGACAACCACACCCTTATTTTCTGCCCTGCAGTCACAGGGACAGAACGACATCATCAGCAAAAAAAAATGGTTCAAAGCTTTCTTCAATATTCTTTTAAACCAAGTTTTGTTTTTGTCTGTGTCTCTGTTGGAGAGATTTTCCATTATATCCTGTCAAGTGATAGGAAATCTCCCTATGACTGACATGACCTAACTGTCATGTAATTATTAGTTTGTATCGGAGTAACAATGGTCTAGTTACCTTTTCTTTGCTAAAATGGAAATATTTTTTTTAGAATTGCCACAAGGTAAAGAATATGGTAAACTAAAACAGGCAGACATAAGAAGGTAATAGGACAGTTGTAAAAGCAACAGAAAGAATATATAACATCCCATTTTATATAGTGAGCAGCAAAGTGATCATAAGAATCAGGATGGAATCATTTTATTTCTATTTAATAGAGCAAAGGTCACAAACTACAATTTGCAGTACATCATACAAACATTGGATGGATGGGAGCTATATTATACTCTTGAGTAAGCAAGGCAAAGACATATAAACTTCACTATAAGAAATATGCTAGGACAGTGGTGGAGAACACAGGACATTGCCACCAACGTACTCATCAAGCATCAAGCAAAGTAGATGTTTAAACATGATTAGAAGAATGTCACATTGAAGCAGTGAAAATACAACTACTATCAAGATATTTTCTGGTTTTGAATCCTGGTCTCATTACTACAAGAAATTATAAATAACCCAGAGGCCAAGAGAGAAATGAAGGAAGCTGTCACCATCTCAGTCGTAGGTCATAATGGTATTTTTACTGGAAAATAAATCACGCATGACCCTCTAGATCTTACTAGCCTGGCAGAAATAAAATTTGCTCATTTAAAAAAAGGTTATAAAGGAGGCCTTTTGGACTATTATCTAGGGTTTACTTGGCTGGTGAATCCTGATCAACAGTTTTTAATTTCAGAAGCAAAAGGGGACTCTAATAGCATGGTAGATTTTTAAATAGGATTCTTTTGTTATGTTGATAATGTAGACAAATAGAATCTAGCAAGAACTGTTTATATAGGAAATATGTTTAAGGCCACTGAACCTGTTGTAAGCTATTTTCCCAAACAGCTCTGTTATACATATTCCTATTTAACACAGACGAGCCCCTTGTGATCAAGGGACTCGTGAGACCCCATGGCCATGGTTTAAAGGGACTCTATCATGTGGGGAAGGAGGGTATAAAGTGCAGACACATAGAGGTGCGTGTACATAACAGGACTGCAAACCTTTCTGGCCCTGTTAAATCATGGCTGGTTCTGAAAAGTAAAGCTGCAACACTTCCAGACAGTGTAAGAGCTTGTTGCTAAGCTTCACCCCACATATTCCTATTGACCTATTGCTATGATGATTTACTGGGCAGTCCCTATGGTTTATGCTGCCTGCATTCATCTATGACAGGAAGGTTTGGGAGACTGTGCCCACTTCTACTGAAGGTTCCTGCAACCATTTGCCCCCATCCCTTGGATAACAGAGTCTTTTTAACTTCACCTCTCATACCTGTATACTCCTTTTGGACCAGAGCTATATTTACATTTCCAATGTGGGCCTGTAGATGCCTCCTAAGAACTTTGTAGAAGTTTCTTAGGATGCGTCTTACCATCAAAATCCACAAGTGGTTAACAAAGCATTTTCATCTGGCTCCTATTATTAAAAATAAAACTTCAGGCTGGTACATTACGTTCTGGAACAAAGAAACTAATACATATGCTATACATCTGAGCATGTATTGCATGCTGGTACATTAAGGTATATTACAAAGAAACACATACATATGCAATACATCCTAGCATGCACGAATCAGCAAAAGTATGTAAAAAATGTTCATTATACGTAAATACATTGCATGTTACATTCCTCCTTTCATTGTGTTGAAAGAAAGGACTCATGGTTTTAGATAACTGGTATCAATTAGGCAAATATATTTAACTATATAAAGCAAATCTCACATAATACACCAGGGATCTCAACCTGAAAAAAGTAATTTCAGGGAGGTGCCATTCTCATTTCAGGGAGAAGCCCTTTGACCCCCCCCCCCCATCTGCAGGAGGGGGGGAAGCACCCCCCTCAAATTATGGCAGATAGCAAAGAAGCTTTTGCTTACCGTGCTATCTGCTGGGTTTTTTTTTTAGTATTCTGACAGCTCCTGCCGTCAAACAAACATAACAACACATGCTTACATGTTTCAGCCCACAAACTGGGCCTTAGTCACCTAGATCAAAATAAGAAATCAAAGGTTAGTTGTGTGTTTTTGTGTTGGCTTAGAGGACATAATCAAGCAGCACAGGTGTAGGGATGACACTATCACCAGCACATAAATACATCAGAATAAGCACTGTAAATTACCCTGTCAGGAAAAGAAAAGCCACAAAAGGCTTACCTATGAAATAAGAGGGTTATTACTCACCGTCCCCATGCCTGCAAAATCACTCCATTGAAGTGAAATCCCCTGTTGATATTTTCTGTAAAACCTAAACTTTCATGATTGTCAATCTACTTTGTGTCAAAAAATCAAAAGAGAAAATAAACTTATGAGTAGATAGATAGATAGATAGATAGATAGATAGATAGATAGATAGATAGATAGATAGATAGATAGATAGATAGATAGATAGATAGGCATTACCAGTCAAAAGTTTTCGAACACCCCAATTTTTCCAGTTTTTATTGAAGTGTAAGCAGTTTAAGTCTAGTGAATACCCTAAAATGGTACAAAGGTAAGTGGTAAACTGCCAGAGGTGAAAAAAAGATGTTTTGGTTAACAAAAACTGAAAAATAATGTACCTTTCAGAGTTATACAAAAAGGCATTTTTTTCAGGAAAGAAGAAATAGGTTAACAGTTGTTCTGCTGCAATTTAAGTAAATTTAAGATTATGCTAACAATTTCTACAGGTGTCCCACTTTTTGTTGATTACTCACAGGCCCTCTGTCTACAAAAAAGCGGTGTTGGAGCAGTCTGTGTTACTACACCATCTTAAGCAATATTTGGACAGTATATTTCTCTTAAAATGATGAGAAAAAGGCAATTAACAATGGAAGGCAGGCAGACCATTATAAACCTTAAAAGTGTAGGTCTTTCCTTTATAGAAATTGCAAAGAAAGCCAAGGTGTCAGTGATTATAGTTTCCTACACAATCAAAAGGCACTTGGAAACTGGAGGAAGCTCTGACAGGAAGAGGTCTGGCAGACCCAAAGACACAACAGAATCAGAAGACAAGTTTCTGAGAGTCAAGAGCTTGCATGACAGGCAGTTCACAGGACAACAGCTTCAAGCACAGATTAACAGTGATCGAAGTAAGCAAGTCTCAGTTTCAACTGTGAAGAGAAGACAGGTTTGACAGGTTGAGTGCCAATAAGAAAGCCAAGAGATGACAAAACAAGAAAAAGATGCTTGTCTGGGCCATGAAGCATGGCCAGTGGACCACTGAAGACTGGAAGAAGGTCTTATGGACCAATGAATCAAAATTTGAGATCTTCGGTAATCACGCAAGGTTTTTTGTATGCCATCGAGTAGGCGAAAGGATGGTTCCTTGGTGTGACACCAACTACCAAACATGGAGGAGGAAGCATGATGGTCTGGGAATCTTTTGCTGGATCCAGAGTTGGCGACTTGCACAGAGTGAGTGGCACCCTGAACTAAAGCTACTTTCACAGCATTTTGCAGCGCCATGCAATACCCCCTGGTGTACACCTAGTTGATTAGGGATTCATCTTACAGCAAGATAATGTCGCAAAGCATACCTCAAGGCTGTGTCAGAACTACCTTCGAATAAAAGAACAAGACGGCTTCAAATCATGGAACCAGCACTGTCTCTAGACTTAAACCCCATCGAGATGGTTTGGGATTAACTGGACAGGAGGGAGAACGCAAAGCAACCTACAAGTGCAAAACTTTTGTGTGAACTTCTGCAACAGTGTTGGGGAGAGCTTTGCAGAAAATATTTGAGTTCCGTTGTAGAAAGAATGCCACAAGTGTGTTCGGCTGTTATAGCTGGAAAAGATGGCTACTTCGATGAGTCAAAACTGTAGGTTACATTTTGTTAAAGAAAACAATTCCATGATTTCCTTTGGATATCCAATTGTTTATTTGTTCTATGCTTTATTTTAATAAAAACTGGAAAAATGGGGGTGTTCAAAAAAATTCAAAAAGGTTTGACCGGTAGTGCACATATGAGGAGAGGGAGAGAGGGAGAGAGAGAGAGAGAGAGAGAGAGAGATAATAGAAGGTAGATGGAAAATAGATAGATAGAACCTTTATATCTAATAAACACAGCTGCATTCATTAGCTTGTCAATTCTGATGCCTAATGGCTAATGGAGCAGCTGCTAGGAAGTTTCTGTGTACTGAAAAAGGACCCTCTGGGCTGTACATATAGTGAACATAATGGAAAATTAATTGGAACATTGCTGGTCAGAGAGTTCTGTTTACTCTAGTGACCTGTAAACATTTGTGCAAGCTACTGTAAATGTATGTTGTAATGAAAGGAGCCAGTCGTACATAATCCTCCTTTTATCCTGCTATAGGAGCCACAATATAGCAGTAATCATCAATCATTCATATGGAAGAAAATAATGGAAAATAAGGCAGTGATTTCTAATTCTGTAGAAAGAAATATTGGAACACAAACCCTGTTACTGCTTCACAACCAAGTCACACAGGGCTGCAAAATACATATGAAGTGCCCATGGCAATGAGGAAGTCGGCGCTTATAGAATCTGTGAATTATTGTGGAAGAATGCGTATGCTATAATTTGTATCATTCAGCAGATCTGATAATTCAGCACAGCGATATTAAAAGTAAGTGGCAGACTCTATTTGCATCCTTTCAAATCTAATTTGGTGCCAGCTCCAAAATGGTAAAGGGCGCTGAAATTTCCTGTTCATGACAGATGTGTCCTGGGAGGCTATTCAAATGTGTACAGTACAGACAGATATGAAAAGAGAACAAAGTGGATCCTGGGGCATATGCCCTCATCATCAGCTCTCCAAAGACATTACATTAATCATTTCTATTCACTGGTTGGGTGACTGCACGCTATATTCAGTTCTGTTGGGTGGAAAAAAGTTGTTGTTTTAAACATGAATATTTATCCTTTCTTATGGATACAAATGCTTTAGGAAATAAAAATCATATTGCAGAATGTTGACACAATGGAAGGAAAAAACAAGTATTTTTCGATGTCCTCATATCTTTTACAATATACTGTAGTTAATGAATAAGATGTTGAGGGTCTAGTTACATTCATTTAGATTATAACAAATGAACACAGAGATGATTTCCAGATAACTAAATGGTCAAACTGACTTTTTTTCATGTGTTAAGCTGTTCTTATCCATGAACATAGCTCTGCATTTTTGTCTGAAAGGTTAAAATGAACCTTCTCATGACACTCTAATTGACAATGTTAATGATTTTTAAGATGATAATCATGCATTTTGTATGAACAATAACTATTGATTAGGGTTTTTTTTGTTTTTTTTGCCTCCTCACCGTTATGTCTGTTTGTAGCTCTAAATATTCACAGACAATAAAGATGTTTGCATTTTTACTGCATCAGGACACTCCAGTTCCCTCTACCTCTTGGCAATTCCGTCTTGCACTTACCAAAAATAAGTATAGCATTATGTAACATTACTGCATTTACAAAAAGAAAAGTTAGCATTTTTCTGGCATTACCTTATTTCCGCTATGGCTTGATTACATGGAAATTAATCAGATGAAATATATAGCAATTTAGTTACAAAAGAGACTATCACATTCCAGCAGAACGGTGTGTGGGCGGAGACAGGCCGCGCTGTCACAGGAGGCTGGGCTCTCCTCCCTACACCGCTCGATCAGCCTCCTGTGACAGCGTGTCAGAGAGGAGAGCAAGTTACAAACACTCAGCGATCAGTGATTGCTGAGTGTTTGTACATAATTGAGGGCATGGTATGTTAACTATATCCTCAATTATGAAGGAATGGGAAGTGATCTACATCCTGTTCATTCATAGTTGTAGTTATAGTAACCATACTCTGTCCTCATGAACAGGAACACTCAGTATAGAGGATTCCTGCTCATTGATAACAGGGGACACAGAAAAAGAGATTGAGGACTTTGTGTTCTCAATCTATTTTAAAAGGGAAATATCAGGGGTCTGTGTAGACCCTAAGTATTTCCCCGAAACCCCTAAAAGTAATGTAAAAAATAAAAATAATTTTTTTTATTTCGACTTTGTTTCGGTTTTAACATTTCCATATCGGTGCACCTCTAGAATTTACATAATCTTTAGTAATCATTCAGAAATCACCTTTTACAGATCTAACTATATTAAAACTAAACATAGTAGTATACTACTCTCTGTTGCACATTTTTAATGTTCTTTGCTCTTTCCTTAAAGGAGAACTATGGGGTCAGTGTTTTTCCCCATAGTTCTCCTTAGGGTAACGATCTACTATGAGGTGAGTGGAAATCACTCATCTCATAGTTCTCCTTTAATGAATAAGCCTGGCTCATTGCCAGTACCTCTGCTCGGAATCAAGAGACCAGATTTCAGCAGCACAGTAATTATGACCCCCACTACAAATTCAGGATATGCACAAGTAGGATGGCAATTTCCAGTTACCTTCCTGGACAAATCTGAACAAATTCAGTAACTCAACTGGACATTTTGAAAGCAACGATTTACTAAAGGAATTTGCTTTTCACATGATTGGATAATTTAGGCAAATATTTATACAATGCATTGTGTGAAGATATTTAACACCTTTAGTAAATCAGCTTGTGTGTTTATGTGTGTGTGTGTGTGTATGTTACCAAGCAGAAAGCCACCTCCATCAAGTGTCAGGCAGGACTAGAAACTACAACTTTGTTAATTCCAGGTTCTGCCATAGACTGGTATTCTATCTGGCTCCTTCTATACGGTATTTTGGGAACCCTAGACTCCTTTTTACCCAGACATAGCCTATCAGTATATTCCTCAGCATTCGCAAGTGTGATCAGAGTGGTCACCGGGCACACCGGTCCTCCCTGCCAGAGCAGAACCCCACTTATGCCATGCATCTCTGTTCAGCCCACAAGGAAGGCATGTCCAGTCAAGTTCGATTAGAACAACCTAATGTTGACTCAAAATAATGGTCAATCAACAGAAGAATGAGATGTTCTTTCCAAATAAATGGCACAGCATAATGGTAAACTATCTTCCTGGCTTGCCTTCCTCCCATAACATAGTTGCTTCCTCCCAATAAGCTACTTACAAGTTGTGGCACAGGATCATTTATAGCTTATTGTGATAGGCAAAAGCCAGTTACATACTTCGCAGGGCATTCTGCTCCCTTAAACTCACTCTCAATGGGACCAGTCCCCACCAACCCTATTATATGGGGAAGGTGAGTGACAGGCTGATTGCCTGAAACCCAAAGAGGTGGGACCCGACCTAAAAGAAGCTAACATCCTCTTACACATATGTGTGTTTTGTATGAAAAAATATGCCTGTAATCTCCTTAGAGCGTTAGGTGTTGTTCCCACTTGAGGTTCCCAACCGTGAAATGGATCAAGTTGCTCTTGAAGTTCATTAGCATGGTTTTGGACATGGCTTCTCTCATGGGTACTCATTTTTACTATATTATACTACAAATAAAATCTTAAAAATACATTGCTTGACTCCCTTGTACCGCAAAATTAAAACATTTCCAGTAAGGTCCAGGTTTAGAACCAAGAAAATTGCATTTTTACTTTTAACTTCCATAAGCCAGCATTAGTTTAGAAGCGGATTAGCCAAATAGAACATTCAAATGTTTGTGAAAATAGACTGAGCTTTACTATGTTGAAAAAGCTAGGAAAGCAAGATATACGAGTACAATAAGCCTCTAATTGAAACAAAATCTGTATAACCATTGGATTTGTAAAATATTTATACATGCATTGCCTAGGTGCAGTTCTTTGTATGTCATTTAACTAGCAATGAAACATATTGAGCACATTTTTCTTGGCTGCCTCTCGCTACAGTTTGTAAACAGTGGCAGATCAATAATATCTGATGCACAAGGTTATAGTTCAGGTGATAAAGATCTATTCCTAAATCTTATTTTCTTCCCTGCAGGGAGCTCTTATAAGTCTATCAAGTTGAAAAAAGACAGAATATTTTCTCTGTGTCCTATTCTTTTAAAGTGCTGCTCTGTTGACCTCTGCAAAGTTATAGTCTTTATAAGCACAGGCAGTCTCTTACGTGATTCACTTGGGAAGGAGTTTTAAATCCTGACAAAAAAACACACTCGGTGCATGTACAATTCAGAAGTATGTGGATGAGCTCCAGTATTCAGAAATTAATGCAGAACAGAGCTATAGAGCTCTATAGAGTTGTATTTAGACAGCTTGTAGAATGTAGGGTGATCACTGTGCAAATAAGAAAATAAACTGTGCAATTGTAAATTATCTAATAATGGTATAAAGTACAAAAAAAAAATGTCCAGAATTTAGCCTATGCTAGTCAGTAAAGAGGACCTCACTAATCTCTTTCTAATATACACTAGCAAAAAAAATGGAGATGCTAAACAATGCAGCAAGGGTGCTATGTATTATGCAGTATTTCACTATAAGAGCACTGAGCACATTTTAAAGTGACACTAAACTCAGGAGTTAAATCTTAAAAATACATTCAAGTACCCTAACTATTAACAAAAAAAGTAGCTTATGTATGCATCACACAGCTGACACTGTCCTTCCTTCTTGAGGGTGGCTACTTTTTTTAACCTATGGTCACTCTGTGTGTTGTAAAGTAGCCACCGCTTCAAGCTTGCTTTCGTGATGGACTACAATCTCAATACAAATTAGTAAACTAAATGTGAGATTGTAGTCCATCACGGGAGCGAGCTTGGAGCTGTGGCTA
The DNA here is from genome assembly GCF_000935625.1 of Nanorana parkeri. Lineage (NCBI taxonomy): Eukaryota > Metazoa > Chordata > Amphibia > Anura > Dicroglossidae > Nanorana > Nanorana parkeri. The sequence goes on from NW_017306882.1 coordinate 249,277, forward strand.
CTTTACAACACACACAGGTATCTTGAGGAACAAAAGCAGCCACACTCCAGAAGGAAGGACAGTGTCCGCACCAATTCAGAGATGATTTGAGGATCTACAGCCGAGTGATATACAGATAAGGTACAGTATTGTTGATAGTTAAGGTACTTGAATGCATTTTTAAGTTTTAACTCCTGAGTTTAGTGTCACTTTAATATTAAAAAAAACAAGCGAAAGCTTTCCTAGAATTTACCCTATTTATTCAGTACACACAAAAGATCTTACTTACTGAAGGCAAATTAAGACATCTCATGTGTATATTTCATATTCAGCAGGCTGAAATAATGCTGTCCAAATACATTTAAAAGCCTAATTCTTCATGTCCACAGTGCAGTACAAAAGTCCCCAGCACTCAGCCATGCTAGTCTGTAAAGAGTACCTGTCTAATGTAAGTTTAAATAAGAATAATCATGTCTAATAATAATAATAACAAGAATAGATATCTAAGTTGCATACACTTCCAATAAATGTGAAAGCTGTGACAAGGTTCTTCTGTATTATTAAATCCTACTTTAATCTATAAGAACACTGACAAAGGGTATATGTCAGAGGATTAGGTCAAAGAAAGCTTATCTGGAGACGAACCTATAGCTCCATGTGGTGCATAAAGAATTGATTTGTTTTTGTAATTTGAAACAGATTAGGTAGGTTCTCCATACTGATTAATAATCATTCTGCGGCCAGGAGGCGGCGGTGCTGGATGTGGGTGGCGTAGGGGTGATTGGAGGACTTAATTTCTGAAGACAAGTAGATAGAGACTCCTGCTCGGCTCACCATTTTCTCTTCCTCAAACTGTTTGGCCAACAGCCTGATTGACTGAAACACCTCTTCCATGCCTGTATTCCTCTTACCCCTAAACTCAATACTGGGATTTGGCCGACATTGCACCCCTCCCATTTCAAGGGGGGACTGCGCAGGTGCGTGGCTCGACTGGACCCGCCCAGACACATATACATATCAGACATATACATATCACACAAACTGATACCTCCTGTACCTGAAGAAGCGCCTGTGTGCGCAAAACGTCGTACCAGCTCCTCCATGCATGAACCTCTAAAACTCCATACAGCATCAGAGCATTCAATTAATTGTTATTCCTTTGTTGTTTATCCTTGACCATTTTGTAATATTATTATGTTGCAAATTATTATGTATTCATTTTGTTATGTTACAATCATGCTGTAGGAAGGGTACACATGGAGAGAGCACACAGGGAGCTATCCAATTAGCTGATTTTTTATTTGGATTGTATATCCAGCTTTTGTTTTAAATGAATACAATTAAAAATTAATCCTTTTATATGAATTTCTTTGTGGAGTAATTCCTTTGGTGCTTTCAAAACCCCACTTTCTGTCCTTGTGATTACAAATTCTAGGGGTGTGGCACCTATTATTCAAACCCAGATCGAAATTATCCTACATATACTGATTAATAAGGCTGGGAATTTTGTTTTGTATTGTGCAGTTTGTGAGTTACCCTTCCCACTGTGCTCTGATCATGCTAATTCTACTTTCAATAGATCCTTATTATGTTTTGTAATACAGTCAGGATGATTATGATAATAAAAGAAAGGTTCTTGACTTGAAAAAAAACTAGCACATAGCGACTGTAAGAACAATACAGTAAGTTCACTGATATAATTTAGCAGCATAAAGAGGAACTTTATCCCATTCTTTAAAATGACAACAAAGCAACTTTAGAAATGTTTAGTAATGACATTCTACAAACAGACAATTACAATTAATTGCAGACTTTTTATTAATCAACAATAACAACTGTGCTCTGCCCAGTTGTTATTCATTGGCTGGGACCTGCAAGAAGACTCTAGCAGGTGTCATCCAATAGGAAACAGTTGGTTGGAGCTAGCTGTCACTGTTAGCTCCACCCAATTGTTTTTCTTTTGCAGGCATCTATGTTGGCATTTTTAAAATTATTTTTAATTTTCTTTTTTCTTTAACTATTTTAATTATTTTTTAATTTTCCTATATCTAAAACTAATTTTTCCACTTTTTTTCCTTTTTTTAATCTATGTCACATATTTTCTATTCTGCTCAGTACCATGGAGGTACCGAGCAGAATAGCCGAGCCAAATGCCGCTCAGTGGCATTCAACTATTCACTCACTGCCGTTCAGTCTCTATGAGAATAGGGGCGAACGGCAGCGAGTAAGCTGCCGGAACTTGGGCTCAGCTGATCCAGATGTTGGATCGGCTGAGTCAAAGTCCCTTTGCACTTCGGCTCAGCCAAGCATGCAGAGTATGGTCGGCTGACCGAAGGCAGCTGTACAGAGCCGATGTATGCTTGATTTCAGCCGTACGAGCCAGAAGTGAATAGCCAAACAGCGTTTGGCTCTGTTCACTTCGGCTCGGTTTTTCACTCGGCTGCCTTTGGCAACTTTGTGAAGAACCCTCTATATGTTTTTAGAAGCAATGTAGATATACAATATTAGTAGGATTTATTATTAGGCAAGTTATTATCACTTATCACTGAACACAGTCACAATTCAAATCCTAAATAAGAGTTCATATCAGATTTTATATAGATGCATTTGGTTAGGTTCTTTGAGTCCATTCAAGTCCTTATTGTAGTTATCTAAGCCATGATAAAGGGAGATTTTGTTCCCCAAAAAAACATTGTATTTTTTTATGTGTTTGAATTACAAACAATTTAAGGAATTTTGGACTCTTTCACCTTTTGTTTTGACACCTGTTCTTGTATGTTCAAAGCAATAAATGCAGCATCTGAATTCTTCCATTCTCAGAGCTCAACATGCTCAGTAGCATCAGCAAACTGCACAGCTTTTTAAAGTGATTATTAAGGTATAAGAGTCATCAGAGTAACAATAACAAATACAATATTGTAGATCTCTCAGTGGAGTGCTAAATTGAGACTTTAGCCGTGGAGATTACATATACTTGAATTTATGTGGACATTTATGGTGAAAAGTGTTAGTTCGTGCAGTGAATAACATTTCTTCTTATAGAAATCTATCTGGATTAGGACTGAGTTCAAGCCTATTCCAAAATAACACCTTTGGTGTCTTTGCATACTAGCAGTGGCAGACATACCACGTGTAAATATTGGAAATCTGCAGTGGGCCCTTACATGAGAAGCGGTTTGGGTAAATATTAAAGTGACACTAAACTCAAGAGTTAGATCTTAGAAACGCATTCAAGTACTATTAACAAAAATGAATCTTATTTGTGTATTTGATTTGAGGATTATTCAATTTGAGCATCTGCAGATGCTAAAATCAACTCAGAACTAATGCTGACAATGTCCTTTCTTCTGGTGGGTGGTTACTTCTGTTCCCCATGGTCCCTGTGTTGTAAAGTAGCCACTGCTCCAAGCTCATTCCCATGATATACTACAATTTTAATACAAATTAGTATACTAAATGTGAGATTGTAGTCCATCACAGGAGAGAGCTTGGAGTGGTGGCTACTTTACAGCACACGCAGTGACCATGGAGAACAAATAAAGCCACCCTCCGGAAGCAAGGACAGTGTCAGCAACAATTCAGAGATGATTTGAGGATCTACAGTCGAGTGATACACAAATAAATTACATTTTTGTTAAATGTTAAGGTACTAGAATGTGTTTTTAAGATTTAAAGTGACACTAAACTCAGGAGTTAAATCTTAAAAATACATTCAAGTACACTATTAACAAAAATGTACATTATTTATATATATATATAGGTCGGCTGCAGATCCTCAAATCATTGTATTTGTGCTGACACTGTCCAGCCGCACACAAAACTGAGCTCCATACAAATCCAACTTTATTGTTGGAAATTCCATGCAAAGTTCAAAATACATGGTATACACCACCATTGTATCTCTCCCACTCGAATGCCACTCATGCGTTTCACCACCTGGGAATAATCATAGAGGACCTCTAGTCCAGGTGGTGAAATGCATTGGAAACGTGAAAAGCCTGCACCTGATGTCTATATTGATCTGCAGTCTGGTGGAATTGGAGTGGTGAGTTCTTTGCTTTTTAAGATAAGGTTTATGATTGCACTTACAAGCAAACAGGCACATGGTCTGTGTAAGAAGAAGATCTACAGTCTAGATTTACTCAGTGAGGCTCACTGAGTCCCCTCAGTCCCTCTTGCCTTGGTCGTCCACTGCTCTGTTGTTCTGCAGGTCAGGAGACGCCTTCTAAATCAGGTCGGCAAGAATTCCAGGTGGCCCCAAGCGGGATTGAGAGAGATTGAGCCAGTGCTTCAGAGCAGAGCTCCTCTCCTGACTCCTGCACTATTGTGCACATTAGTCCATGCGTAGATTGTTCATATGCAGCCTTGGTGCGGTGGATGAGTGTTCAATTAAAAAAGACTTAGCATAAGAATGAACAGAAAGGTAATGGAAAATCTCTTCTGGGAGGTAATTTTTGTCAGTAAAACCATCAAAAGTGTGCTCCTTCATGTGAAACAGGATGATTTGGAAGTGTGCTTTGGTACTGTGGCAGTCTGTATAAATTGGCTTTTGTTCACTTTAATACTGCTTATTTTGCACTGTGTGTGTAAGTAAAAAAATGTACAAACCCCCCAAAAATGAAACCAAATCCTAAAAACATGCGTCGGGTGCCACACATACATTGCCACGCAAGATTGAGAGCAATAATTCTTCAGTCGTTGTTCATGGATAACTTTAAATAGATGACCTGTACAGGCATTTAAAGAGTTGCTTATAGACAATTTTGAGTACTGAAGTTTGTTGCTGCTCAGGGGCACACGCAATTTTAAGGCCTGACATGTTTGGTATATATATTCTCAATGCAGCCTCATATCTTATACTTTACAATTATTGGATATTGTGTTTAGGTGCACTATAATTAAGTGGAATGCAATGTTTAACAAAAATTTGGGTTTGATAAACAGTTGCTCAAATATTGTGTGACATAAAAAATTGCAACTGCCACCATTTTATTCTTCAGGGGTTTTACTTACTAAAAATATATACAGGGTTATTCACAAAGCTGTCGAAGGCCTTGTGAATAACCAACCTGAAATTAAGTTAGCCAAACGCTGTTTGGCTATTCACTTTAGGCTTGTACAGCTGATTGTACAGCTGATTTCAGCCGTACATCAAGTTGCTTCGGCTGGCTTCCGGTCGGCCGAACATGCTCAGCGTGTTCAGCCGACCCAAAGTGCAGAAGTAGTTAAATGTTGGATTGGCTGAGCCGAACCTCCGGAAGGCTACTCGCTGCCGTTTGGCCTATTCTCATAGGGGCCGAATGGTACCTCTGTGGTACTGAGCAGAATAGCCAAACAATGAAAAAAGTTGAAAAAAAATCAAAAAGTAGGAAAAAATGTTTACAAAAGTAAATAAAATCATGTAACCAGGGGACACTGAACTGTCATTACAATGACAACTAGTATTGGTATGACACAAATAAGTTGGGGGGAAAAAAGCCAAATGTGAAACATTCCATGCTTTTGTTTGTGGAAAAGCATGAACAATCTCAAGGTTACAAGACCATCTCCAGAAATTTTAATGTTCCTGTGTCCACTGTGCGCAACATTGTCAAGAAGTGTACAGCCCATGGCACTGTAGCTAATCTCCCTGGACATGGACCAAAGAGAACAATTGATCAAAGATTGCAACAAAGTATTGTTTGAATGGTGGATAAAGACCCTCGATCAACTTCCAAACAAATTCAAGCTGACCTTCAGGAATAGGGTACAACTGTGTCAACTCGCACTCTACATCACCATCTTCATGAAAAAGGACGCTATGGTAGGAGACCCAGGAGGACCCCACTGCTGACAGAAACATAAAAAAGCCAGATTGGAGTTTGCCAAAACTTACCTGAGGAAGCCAAAATCCTTTTAGAGAATGTGCTGTGGACAGATGGACCTAGAAGCATACATCCTAACTTTCTGAGATTCTGAGAAAGGGGGTCACCTTCCAGCACAATGTATTTAGCCAATGGACACACCCCTGCTATGCCCCAGTTATGCAGACCATTACAAATTCATAAAATTGCGAAAAATGATTGGTTATATCCAGAATTGTTTTTTTTTTTTTTTACTATCACTTTTCTTTTATACTGGCCTTAAATAGTAAATAGAAAATAGTAAACAACATACAGTAAACTCCCTGTTATCCGGCATCAACGGGGATTGGCAGATTCCAGATAAATGTGGTTTCTGGTTGCTTGAGAGTTACTATTAAAAAGAGGTCTAACTAATGCCATACCACATACTATACCATAACATAACATAAACTCTGTATTAACTTCATATTAATATTGACATGCAGTAATCAAAAGCAAATTGAGACAAATAGACACACTTAAAGCAAATTAAGAGAAATAGGCACACAATTGTTTCCAGGATAATAAATGGTGCAGATCAGAGGAACAGTGAGTACACAGGGGATTTTTTTTTTGGTTAGATGAGTGTTCGGGGTTGATTTACTAACCTTATAAACACACCACGAACATGTATACACCTCTGTAGTGTGTTCCCTCCCAGCATGATCTATGGGTGGAATCTAAACACCTTTGTAGTGTGTACACACCCAGCAGGTGTGTTGTGCAAAGCCTTGCATGAATTGCAAGGTGATGTTGTGTAAATTAGCTCTATGTTGTGTTGCTTGCGTTGATGAATGCAGGAATGTAAATGCATGAGCTAACCATTTTGTCTAAACTGTGACGCAGCATTATATATGCATCATGTGCATGATTTTTCCATATATGGCATTAGTGGAAATATGCTTTTAGAGACTTTTTGGTCGATAAATACGTTTTGCTGTATGAAAATCACACACACCTGGTGCGTGCGTGTGTTTAGGTTAGTAAATCACCCCCTTCTTGTTAGTTGATTACCGGATAACAGAGAGTTTACTGTAATTAGGAGATAAGATAAAGGTTTAATTGCCAAATAACTCTTTTGGTAGTTAAATAGTGTCTTTATATTATATCTCTACATCAGACCAAAAAGAGGGACAACTGAGGTGGAAAGAGGGACAGTATCAGTACTCCTTATTTCTCTCAATGTGCTATAATGTTTGACATTTTGAGAGCATCTATGTTGCTCCCTTCCACAAACCAAAAATACACTGACCATTACATTATTAACTTTTAACCCACAATAGGCACAATAGGCCCTTTGTGTGCATAGGTGTCCATGAGACTGTGGTGGGAAAGAGACAAAATGTAAGCTCCACTGGGGCAGGAAATTAAAAGAATAGTTCTACATATCCTATAAAGCATGACAGAATATCCTGTGGCTATATAAATGTATGAAATAAATAATTAAAACAAAGGTGTTTTATTCCATGCGTTAGCTGTGGAAAAAAAAAAATGACAAAAAGAAGATATTAACTGCTACTGTAATAAACATTAAAATGTTTGTAATGGCCTAGTACGTTTCAATACCATTACACTCATTGGTAATTTGAGCTGCTCTGAAGATATGTAGTTCAATAAAAGATATGTAAAATAGAATTAAATGGAAAATCACATACTATAGAAAAAATGTTGCATGACTGTCCCCCAGTGGCACAACGGATTACTGCAAACTTTGACATATTTCTATAATTGTGTTTCAGATCAGCATCTTCATGACCCACTTGTCTAACTATGGGAATGACAGACTTGGCTTGTACACGTTTGTGAACTTGGCCAAATTTGTGCAGACCTGGACCAATTTAAAGTTGCAAACACTTCCACCAGTTCAGCTAGCACATAAGTACTTTCAGCTTTTCCCCGAGCAGAGGAATCCTGTCTGGCAGGTGAGTGTATATATTAAATCCAGCACACAAGGCACTGTGTGAATGGAAATTCATATAAACCATTATTTTCCTCTTTCATGTTTTTTTCCCTGCAAATCTATGCATTAAAATGTCTCCAAGTAAAGTGGCATAACCATAAACTGAATCCTTCTGCTCTTTCTGGGGAATATTAAAATGCATCAGTGTAAATGTATTCAGTTTCCAGAGTTCAGCAACCAAAACTGATGGAACCTTGTTTGTGTATGAATTTAGTTTTATTGATACATGAATATGATTTATTTTAATGTTTATTGTCATAAAACATAATGTGGGCTAACACTGCATATTTTGCTTTTGCTATTTTATTTTCAATGATTTATTATTGTTGTTTATTTTGGGGATTGATGAATAATGGTTACTTGTTTTGTGCACCTACCTTTGTAGTGGAAAAGAGATTAGGATTTTGGTGCAGGATGATAAAAGGATTTTAAATTGTCACCATGGCAACCCCTTCCGTATTTTTCATGGGTCCTCAATTTGAGAACTACCACTAAACTGTCGATGTAGTATTACACTCTGCAGTGATGTCTACAGTAGACTATATCACCACATCCAATGGAGGCTGTTAAAGATGACACTATTGGGCATGACACAGTCAATTCTGGCAAATGCTAATATATTAATATTCTGCACTTGGTGAAACACAGAGTGAAAAATGCACAGCAACAAACTGAAATTACTTGCAATAAGGTGAATGTGATAACATCGCTAATGTAAAACACTAAAAACACATGCCCATTGGGAAGCTGCTACAAGCTGCTGGCATGAAAATACCCCTTTGTCTGCGTAACACAAAAAATGGTAGCTAACAAATATAGCGCTTCCCATCATAAACCTGCCAGTGTATGATGTTACTTACAGTATATACAAAGTGTAGTTCTTTACATTTGTTCCAAATAGAACTCTTCACATCTAAACCAATAATATTTGTGATTATACAGTCTCCTCATACTTCACAATTTAATCTGTGCCTTCCTATAATCCACATTTGTTTTGTGAATAACACATTCACCCAAAATCGGAAAAGCACTCACCCCACTGGTTGCCTCTCTATTTATGGATAGGCAAAACTTGCATGGAAATCCGTTTTTTTCTTTGTCTTCAAATTAGCCAATGCTCTGTTCATTAAAGGCTGTTTGCAATCCTGAGCTGCAAACCTCAGTGCTCCCTCCCTTATGCCATGCACGCAGAGAGAAGCCTCGCATAGGGTAAAAATATTACGGTAAATAACTCCACAGATAAAAACAATTCTGGAAAATGTCTGAAGAGGCTGTAAATTCAGAATAATCAAACTTTTTGGAATGTGTATCAAAATCTTTCAAACGACCTTGCCAATTACCAAGCCTGATGTGTGGTATGCGTATTAGGTATGCTAAAGGAGAAGCATTAGTAGAGTAAAATGTACTCTTCCCAATACTTAGAGCCAGCGTATGACACTGCAGCTGTCACATGCTGGCTCTTTAGATCAAGAGCTGAGGGATCAGGAACCACTGACCACTCAGCTCACGGTCTTCTCCCTACAGAGAGCAGAGACTCACTGCTCCCTTAGCTATTTCACTCCTTCCCTCTCATCCAGGTTCATCCAGTGCTCATTCCCCGGTTCATTCAGTGCTCATTAGAGAGTCAGACAGGGGAGGTGGCAGGCACAGCTGACTCTGGCTCTAGAGAGGCAGAGTCAGCTATCACTCAAGCAGTGGGGTGGATCCTGACAATATTGTTGTGATCTTTCCCAGCTGCAACGTGACTCTATACTGTCAGCAAATAGCAGGCCATAGCCCCCTATCTGCTGACTTTGGGTCACAAAAGTACATTAGTAAATGTACTGCTTTGACCCAAAAGAAAAGGTTTGTCTTTAGTTCTCTTTTAACTTCTGAGGTAGCAGAAGTCCATCAACAACTAAGGCCTGGCACATTTCTGAAGCCCATGTAATTAGGGTGACTACACATGATTTATGGAATCCCTGCATATGCAGAAATGTGAAAATTGAAGTCATCCAGAAATTCTGGGAGTCACCTGTGATTTATACCCCCTCACCTGATTTTAAGTACCTTAACTGTTAACAAAAATGTATCTTACTTGTGTATCATACAGCTGTAGATCCTCAAATCATCTCTGACTTGGTGCTGACACAGTCGTTCCTTCTGGAGGATGGCTACTTTGGTTCCCTTTGGTCCCTGTGTGTGTCTGGGTAGCCACCGCTCCAAGGTCAGTCCCGTGATGGACTACAATCTCATGTTTAGTTTACTAATTTGTATTGATGTTATAGTATATCACGGGAGTGATCATGGAGTAGTGGCTACTTTACAACACACACAGGGACCATGGGGAACAAAAGTAGCCACCCTCCAGAAGGAAGGACAGTATCAGCATGAATTCCCAGATAATTTGAGAAACTACAGCCAAGTGATTCAGAAATAAGATACATTTTTGTTAATAATTAAGGTAGTTAAATGCAGTTTTAAGATTTAACTGCTTAATTTAGTGTCATGTGTAACTGTGACAGGAGGAGGGTGGTTGTAGTAGCGAACAGAATAAAGAGGTGTAGGCAAATATCATAATACTTAGAGACCTATACATTCTTTAAGGCCCTGTTCACGCTAAAGTGGTACCTAAATCACAAGTCAACGGACCCTCTGTTTTACATCCAATGGGTTGCATTTTTTTCATCCTTTACCAATCTTTTTGTGAAGTAACATATGCTGAGTGGACAAACTGCACTGTTTTTTTTTACTTGAGTTGTATTATATTGTATTGTGTTTACGTGCGTTTTGATATGTTGCATTGCGTTGTGCTGAAAAAAGTAGAGGATGCTTTACTTTTTATTCAGCGCAACTCAATGCAAGGCAGTGCAGTGGTGTGAACAGGTCTCATTCACACCCAAACATTTTTTGGTTCCCTCCTGTTGACATCCTTTAAAGATGGGTGCCAACTGATCGCAGTGGATCTGGTGAGAATGGGGCCTAAGAAATGGGGCCTAAGAAATGAGGCCTAAGGAATGGTGAGTGTGTTTTGAATTAATGCCATACTACAGAACACCAAGGAAATTCACAATCCCTCTAGTGCAGGAAACTGAAGCTTTGTATTGCCTCTGAATGTTGACCAATCAGGTGCATGACGAAAGAGGTTTAAGTTTATGCATCCCAGGATATTTACACATTAAACACAGAGACCAGGTAAGGGCAGTAAAAACCCGACTGATCCCCAAGCTGACAGGGTAGTAGATGTCTCATATACTATGTTATTAGTGACAGGGCAGACCAGTAAAAGGCCAGATAAGGGAGTAACGCAGCCAGTTAAAAAAGTCACATATATGAATAATGGCCCCTGTGCCACAGACAAGAGAATGTGTATAGTTTTAATTTCCATTTAATTTCTGTTGGGTTTTTTTTTATTGCAAATAATTAAGTATGAGGTTATAAAAAAAACTCTATAATACATTTCTCACCACATGACAATTGGAAGTATTAATTTTATTTTTTTAATCTTATTTACTATACATGTTAGCAAATAATATACAAATATACTGTAATAATTATTGCAATATGAACTAGATTTACCTGCAGGACCCAGGCTAATCAATAATCATTACATGAATTCCTATTTGAGTTATTGACTAACTGTTGCACTGTCCCATAATTCCACTTTTAGTAAATGTATATAGCTAGATACAGAAAGATTAACTGTTCTCTGATAATGCTATTTCAGTGATAAAATGTTGTTATAATTATATTAGTTCACTTTATCTTTTAACTCATGTTAATTATGCATTATTACCATTGCATGCATTGTATTTATTGTTATTATTAAATTATTTTAATTTATTATCAATAAGGAGGATGCTTAGTACACAGTATTTTTACTTTGAGTCAGGTTTATAAAAGGGATCATGTCATTCCTACTATGGTTGCTAAACATATACTCTACATATTTATGGGGCTTTGTGGTTTATGCAGAGGAGTCAGCAATAAATTTGGAGGGGTGTTTGTGTTTATAAATTCATTTTTAAATGGGACAATAGGAATCTCAGGCCATCTTTTTCAAGGCAAAATACTAGGCCAAATGACTTAACAACGATGAATGACACCCATGTGTGCCTCCATTACTTTCTTTTTATTCACTATTTGACATTGTATGCTTTGTGAATCATATGAAAGTGGGTACTCACTCTTGTTTCCTCTGGTGGGTTTCAGGCACCCATATCTCACACTCCAAATCATGAAACGGCAATGGAAGTGCAGCATTAGTAATTTAACAATTGTGTTTAGTGTCTCTTTAACGCACCATAAAGTAAATAGATATTAGCTTGGCAGAGTGTTCCTAATCTAAAGTGTTTTCAGCTGGGCTGCAGCCAGCCTGAGCTGGATTTTGTTATTTTAATATGGGTTTGGTGAGTTTCTGCAAGTCCAAGACATTTTGCATCTGCCTTCTTTTTGAGTCATGGGCTCTCTGGCTTTGCCTGAAGAGGACGTGTGTATAGAAATGTCCTATTTTCCCCTCATGGGCCTGCTGCCTGGGAACAGAGTGCTTGTCTGTCTTTCTAGTCTACAGTAGCCTGTGACAGAGGAACAAGAGTTCAATGTTGACCTGTGGCAGAGGTCAGAGATACTACAACAATCCAGAGGGGGGTGGTTGCTGCAGTTTTGGGGTATTCTGTATCCCCAAACCTCTATCTCCTAGAAATGTGAGCCAATAAAATAGCAAAAAAAAAAGATTGAGGGAGTGGATGTCTGTCTTTTGGTCACGACGACTGGTGGGTCAGTTAAAGTTTAGGTGTAGCTGTAGGCCAATTCACAAGTAAAAAGGCTAGCAAGGATGGTAAAATCTAGCAGCTCCTTCAGGAGTGAGTGCTATTAATAATTTTCTGATTTGCTGTGTTTTGCTGTAAAGAACAAACGCTGCTGTATACATCTGGCAGGTGTGTAGTTCCCTGCTTTCTACTTGCTTATTTTCATATAGACATCTTATAAACTGACAGCTCTTGACTCCATCCTTTGTTTGTACAGATTATGTTTAACATGATTAAGATTGCATGACAAACGTCACTCTGACAGAATGTTAATTATTTCCTGTTTTTAATACCTCACTTGTGCAACTCTTTTCTGTATGACAAGTATGTGCATACTGACTTGCAAGGTCTTAATGTCTTATGAAACAAGTTATTTAAAAAAACTGTCAAGGGAAATAACATAATAAACTGATGTCATGTCATGTGTATGTAGTTCAGATGTTTTTTTTGCTAATATCAAACAATAACAATGTACAAAAATTTACATTTTGTTCCATGCCAGTATCTCCAGTCACCAAAGGGCATTGTGTTGTTTGATATTTTATAAGGAGGTATAACTAGGTGGAATACAAATTTTTGAATTATTTAATCTGTGATAGAATAGTTTATATCCACACCAGTGAATGCCCGATAGTATTACTTATTTGCTAATATCTTTTAGAATCCATGTGATGACAAGCGCCACCGTGATATATGGTCGAAAGAAAAAACCTGTGATCGATTGCCCAAATTTCTTGTTGTGGGGCCACAAAAAACCGGTGAGCAGTCTTTTAGTTATAGGGTATTTGTTAGAAGTGTATTGTATACCACTTTATTTTCTGTGGTGGCAGGTGTGTAAAATATAAAGGTTGGTTTTGTAAAGTAACAGAGACAGTCCACTTAGTAACTTGAATGCTCACTGAACTTAGAAAATTAAGTTAAGCTTTGTTCACTTTGAATACCCATTCATGTGCAAGGAAAATAAAACAAACAAATGTTTTTTTCTAGCAATGATTGGGCTTTCAACATGAAGCTTCATCTATTTACTAAGTTCAGTGTACATTTACTTGGCAAAGAGAAATATTTTTGCTAAGCAAACAGTTTCTACTACTTCAATAAATCAGTTGCAAAATAAAAATATTAATAGGTAAAAATGCTTTTAAAAATTAAAAATGAAGCTGTCTTCAAGCATTTACAAACCGGAAGGCCAACTAAACACAAAAGAGAAGAAGAGAAAGGTTAAATTATTTTACTATACATTTCTACTAATAAAATAATCAAGTTTGCATGTAAAAATACTCATACTACAGTATGATGTGGCAACATGTTATCTGATGTGTTAGGGAAATAAGTTATATAATATAGCTAAAGATAAATGTAAAAAATAACATTTAATATAGTTAAGGATTAACTAAAAATATGTATTTTGATTATTGCTGGCAAAATTACCCTTTGACTTAATATAAGGCTCATTCCCTCAACAACTGCGTTCAAACTGGAACAAGGAGGACCAGAACTAGGAGCCAGTTTGGTCTTACTGGTTTTCTCATTGCTGTCCAATTCATGAAGAAATAAAATCTTAACCCTTGCAGTGGGGCTCATTTTGTCTTGGGTGCTTAAATAACAGTTACACTCACTCAAACTACAATCCTGGCTGGCTGTTCGACCGGTCACTTCAGCTCCCCTCCACTCCAGCAAAGGCCCAGTGAGTCATCACATGCTATACAGTGCATAGGACATGAAGACGCCGAGGCACATTCCGAGGTAGCAGAGAGGGAGAGAGCTGCCTGTTTGGTTTGGAGAACCTCTAAAGAAGGACACTGTTAGTCAGGACATTTCCTAGGTTTAGTTAGTGGCTCAGATGTGCAGATGTTTTGTTTTATGTTACTGACCTGCTGTACACAGCCCTTCTGTATTTAACTGTGTTTGTTTGCTGCATTGCTGAATAAAGGTTCAGGACAAACCTGCTTGGACTGTTCCTGAATGTCTCTGTCTCATGCATGGTTTACTATTTTGTAGCTTCTGAATTAGTGGATAACTAGCAAATAAATGCACAAGTGCATGAGTGTGTGACAATTAACAGAAAACGAGTAATACTAAAGGGCTAACATTAGCTCACCTTTTTTTTAGCTCTAGTCCTGTGATGAAACTCAACCAATTCTAAAGAAATGTTTAAAATAAAATGTAATAGTATGATCATAATTAGCACATCTGGCATCTTAACCACTTACTGTTTGTGCATTCAATCCTTTGTGTATAGTGGTTACCCACTACTATTTTGCTGGCAAGTGTCCTTTGATTTACTTATGTTTTTCTGATATACGTTACTATACAGTATCTGTATTTGCATTGACAATAGCAATATGGACGTATAAACAAGTTGAAAGATACATATGCTAGACAGCTGGTAAAAAATTACCACCTCAATACTTGTTATATTTTATCACCTGTCACTTCTACTTGGTAATTAGATTTATTAAAAAAATAATTGATGTAGCACTTCACTCAAAGGAGCTGATGGTGATTGATGGAATGATACGTTCTTCTACTGTTTCTAATGATGACCCACCTTGTTTGAGAGGCCCTGCCTCAAAGGCTCTGGGCAGGTGTAGCATGACGCTGCAAGTAGTGATAAATAACCATGAATACTGTATTGGGGTAAGAGGGGTTTTGTGAACTACAGGGGTCTAACTGGAATAAATTATATCCTTGCTAACCATTGGCTAGTGGGTAAATCTATGACAAAGTCTACAAGCAGTGGGGCACTTTAACTATACCGGTGGAGTGCTCAACCTTCAAGTCATGGTATTTGTAATTCACATGGTAAAAGTATCTTGTCAAAGTGTCCCAAGCAAATGACCATCCGAAGCTCTCTTGGCTTCCCCCCTTGGTCTGGAGGCCAGGGCTTAACTCTTGCTGGCCAATCATGTTCCTCCTCCTGTGTCCAGTTGGTGGGGTTTAGTATGGCAACCAATGCAGCCACTTACAGTCCTCCAGCTACTCTGCTTGCTCCCTCCCAACGTCCTGTCTATCACCAATGGGAAGAGAAAAATTAACCTGTGACATGGCTGCAATGCTGAGCTGTGAGGCTTCCTTCACTTAAAGGGGCCACTGGCCAGGGCTTCATTAAAAAGCAGAAACAGCTGTCAGTGTAATATGGATGTTCTATTGAACAAAAAAATTACAGACAGAGAAATGTCAAAAATGCAAAACCTGAAAAAAAACTTGCTAGATTTATAAACACATAGAACTTCTCTTAATTTCCTTTATGATTTATTCTATATTTTATTAACTAAAAGAGATTAAAAGTTGTTAAAGTTGTATTGGACTCAATATATAAATAGGTGGAAATCTTCTTCACTAACAGAGCATACAATCCTACTAGCAGACAAATATGATTTTATACACTGTACATCATTGGCAATATATATTTTCAGCCACCACCACCCAACTGGACTATGCAATTTTTTTTAACATTGTCTTGAAGGATTAACTTTATAGAGTTTTTCTACTATACCTAGTTTACTGAAAGTCTTGAAGACCAACTTTAAAGATTTGTTTTATATACTCTGTCCCCATTTAGAAAAAAAGTTCCAAAGTAGTTCTAACCCACTCCAAGTTCCAGCGGTGCACTTTTCATCCTTCTCCAAGGGGCTGCATTTTTTCTAGGTTGATTGATGCCCAGCATTATTTAACCTCCTTTCTGTGAGCCTAGAACATTAAAGACACAACCTCTGGGGGCAAGTAATTCAGCTTCCCTCATTCACAGGAGAATAATGCTGATAACAGTGTCCACATCATTATATGGCACTATTCTCTGCAGGAAGATGAATGGAAGAAAACCGGGAAATATCATATGACCAAAATGAAGGTTGTTCCAAAAAAGGTATGTGCACTAAAAATGTAAAACAAAATCAAGGGGAGGGGTAATTTTAAACCCTTAAACCAATAATCACAGTATTGTATAAACTTTTCTAACAAGAGTCATTTAATATCTATAGCTAATTAACATTACTTCAACAAAAAATGCATTTAACAGAAAACTGGTTATGTTGATTGCAGGCACTACGGCATTATACCTTTTCCTGGTCATGCATCCTGCCATCTTTAGCAATTCTCCAAATCCAAAAACATTTGAAGAGATGCAGTTTTTCAATGGAAATAACTACCATAAAGGTGTGGATTGGTAAGTGCTAATGTATTCTTTTTGTGATTGACAGATAGATAGATAGATAGATAGATAGATAGATAGATAGATAGATAGATAGATAGATACATAGATAGATACATAGATACATAGATACATAGATACATAGATACATAGATACATAGATGCAAACATAGACAGACATTAACTCCTGCAAATCTTTGCCGGTGAATATGTGCTTTTATAAAAAATGATTTCACTTAAAGTAAATGTTTTTCATTAAACTAATACCTGGTAATCCTGCTATGCAGGTCCTTGTTCAGACACTTTCTGATATAGGGAGGCTCCCAGCTGTACTCCTACATTGTCATCCTGTTGTACAGGCTTCTGACCGTGACCATTGGTGGCTGTTTCATTAGGAAACTCACCCTGAGAAATGCCATGCAACCATTGTCAGAGTGCATGCATTTGCATAGAAGGTGGCTGTAAGATCAACAGCATTAAGATGCAACAACAAATAAAAACATAGTGAGATCAAGTATTTGAAAAAAAGGCAAATGATTATGACACACGGTGCTTTAGAAAAATAAATGCCATTCAGTTAAGGTTTACATTTACTTTAAGATGCTCCTTCTTTTGCATCTTTTTACCAGTGAATAAAACTCTTCTCAATTTCACAAAATACAGATAACATAATGTAACTTAAAGCTCAACTCTTGGCACAAAAATCATCAAAGTGCAAAAGTTGCATCATGATAGATTATTGCACTGATCTGTAAGAAATACATAAAGGACACCAAAGGGTTCTTTAAAAAAAATTTAACCTGCTGTGTAGCCGGGCAGTTGCCGTTCGCATGCCACTAGAGCTATTAGATGGCACTGACAAGTATAGGTGGCTCTTGTATGTAGACAATATTTGTTTAGCCTGGATTTCAGTTTGTCTGTGGCCAATTAAGTAAAGCTAAAGTACAACAAATATAAACACTGGTTACCTGGTGTGTGTGATCATATCTCCTAGACCACTAGAACATATATGGTAAAAATAATAATAGACACATAAATAAGTTGTCCAAGACCAAATGCATTGGTTAACCACCTTCCGTCCATTGGCCATACCTAAACGAACAGACGGGAGCCTTCTAGATGCGGGTGGGCATCTTAAAACATCCCGTCCCCACTCGTGCGTGGTGCCCAGTGGCATGAGTGGGGAAACTGTCAGCAATGTAAACAGCCAGTGATGGCTGTTTACATTAAAGCGATCGACGTCTCTAGAGATGCCCGACGGCGATGGAGACGGGTGTGCGCCGTCTCCATCGCCGCCGGTCCCGAGATCCGCTGTGCCTGTTGCAGCCGGGACCGTCACGGCAGCTCTGTCACTGGAGATCAAAGATAGTTCCGTACACAATCTCCCTCTGATCTCCTCTCCGGTTGCCGAATGTAGGAAGTGATTTTTTTTGTAAAACAATAAAAGATGGGGTCACATTGGGTAAATAGACACCAAACATGTCAAGCTTTAAAATTGCGCGTGCGCACGAAATCGCAAAAAACAAACACACCCAAAATTGGCCATAGGCGATGCTTTAAAAGCTTTTACCGCTCGTCAGTTTAGTGTTATCAGTGATTAATGGCCCTAAAATTATTGCTCTCATTCCGACTTTCGCAGCGATATGTAACATGTGTGGCACAAAAGGCGGAATCGTTGTTTTTGCATAATTTTTTTATGCTTTAATTTTTTCTACACTTTTTTTTTTTACACTTAACTTTATTGCTAAGAAATCCCCTTTGTGATAGTTAATTCACATAACAGGCCCTCTTTATAGCAACATCAGGGGTCTCTAAGACCCCTAATGTCACCTAGGGACCGCCAGAGAAGCTGATGAAGCAGAGTTCTGCTTCATCAGCTTCGCATCGGCATCTGTAACCGGAGAGTGACACTGAATGCAGGAAGTGATGTATTATACATCACTTCCTGCATTCAGGGACCGGAAAAGAGATCAAAGGGAGTTCATGTACTGAACTCCCTTTGATCTCCACTGACAGCATCGCCATGCCAGTCCCAGCCGCACCGGGCACAGCGAATCTCGGGACTGGCAGCGGCGGCGATGGAGACAGCGCACACCCGCTGGTACTACAAGCGCTCGGGCATCTCTAGAGGCGTCCGATCGATTTAATGTAAACAGCCATCTCTGGCAGTTTACATTGCTGACAGTTTCCCCACTCGGGTGCGCGCTGGGCACCGGGTACGAGCGGGGAGGGGCAGGACGTCTTCCCCTCTCGCTCCTGTAAGGCTCTGATCTGGCCATTCAGGAATGTTATATAATAAAAAATAAAAAACCCCAGTGGTGATTAAATACCACCAATAGAAAGCTCTATCTGTCCCAAAACAATGGCATAGAATTAATTTCAGTACAGTGTTGCATGACGGAATAAATGTCAGTCAAAGTACCGCAGAGCTATACTGTATACTGAAAAATGGCCTGGCCAGGAAGGGGGTTTAACACCAAATGGTTAAAGTGCCCCTTCACACCTAATTACAACTCATCATCCTTTTAATCCATATATAAAAACAGGAATCAGACTGCCTTCAAAGGGAAGACAGTCTAAGGGTTAAGTAAGGATCGGGACAGACCGAATTAGAAAATCGTACAAAAACTTTATTAATACATATCAAAGCACCACCAAACATCTAACAGCACCATTAAAATCACAAAAATTAACTGACTGTAATTCAATTTGGTTCTGGATGGTGAATATAGACCCTATTTATTTTGGCACCTTTATATCAAGACCTTTTAGGGTAACAGCTTTTAGATTGCAATGGTACATACTCCAGGTAGATAAGCATTGATCCCAGGCTTGTCATATATCACATTCATTTATGGATTTATGTGGCTTACTGCTCGCCACCTTACTTGATTTAGATATGCCTTATTCAGTGTGGAGTATTACATAGTAGCTCTTTTGATAGACTGTATTCCCGCTGGGGGAGATTTTGATAGTTTGTAGAAAATAAAAGTTGTCAGAGCGTTGCCAGGCTATCGATTGGCTCCTTCCCTGTGTCAGGTCCTCGATCTGACATATGTTGTTTCAAGGAGGATTTTATTCCTGATTTTTAAATGTGTGTATCATATTTCAGGTACTAGTGTGTTTTGGTTAGGTGAGTGCACCATTTTGATTGGATTTTTCCCCTTAATGTCTCCAAAGTGAGGGGGGTTAATCTTGTGAGATAAGCACATAGAATGAAGCAGTTTCAAAGTTCCTACTCACGTATCCTGTTTGTTCTTTTTGGGAGGTATCCTCTTTTGGTTTTTCCGAAGTTTACGTAACCTATTCCTCCTCCTTTGAAATAAAGTCCATATAATGCCTCGGCCGAGAGTGTGTATGGAGGAAGGTCAGCAATATCTCTCAGAAAATCAGACAGAGTTGGCACACTCTTAGTGGTTAGAGATGTGCACGGAGAATCCAAAAAGAAGGTGGTTTGGAAGCCAAAAAAGAAAAGGTGCTGTAAGTCTAGATATTAGGACACGCATTTGCCTTTTAGCAAATGCAAATGCGTAATAGCCTGTGCAATTTTTAAAACAACCACAGACAGAACATTTTATATAGGGTATATGTATAAGAAGAAATAGCATGCAGGCATAAGATCTAAATATTAGTAAGGTCCAAGAAGTGATGCTTCAGAGAGCAAACTGATCCCAACATCACAAGTTGGGTGTCCACCTCGATAAGATGGCCGCCTCCGCTCAAGTCTGTCTGTGTGACTAACATCTGTTGCTCTCTAAATAGACAAGTGTATGTCTGTGGAAGTGTGTATACAATATTGCTATATATAACGGAACAATATTGGGCAACAATGAGCCAAACTCCAGTCAAGCTGCGGCTTTGAATCTGAAAAGCAGGAGCTCTCTCTCGAGCAAACCAAGATGCTACATTACTATAAGAACAATAAAACAGAGCTGATTTCCTTTCCTCTGCAGCAAAACAGTGTTCCATTCCTTTGTCTCATGTGAGTTAGAGATCATAAACCAACCAAGTATGAGGCAAGCTCCCCAATGCCCACTGACTGTGCCGTGTTTCAACAAACTAACATTGAGCTATTATTTCAAAAATGAACAGTAAAAAGTGGTCATTTTATCTAGACCTTGAAATGTTATGCATGTTTTCACATATCAATCATATCTAGCTTGGCTTTCTTTTATAGGTCATTTTCAGCAAGTTTCACAAGTCTGAACTTTATTCTATTAAGTCAATATATTTTACTTCTGTTGACCATTGATTACTCTGTACCTCTATAAAACCTAACTTTCACTAACCCCGGGAAGTAAAATGACTGCTAGACACTGCTGGCTTGTGCGGAATTACAAGCAGGACTTTAATCATTACCTCAGCTATTCTTAGTTGACATCTAATAACTTGCTTTTCTCCAGTCAGCTTTTTGGATGTGAAGTTAAATTACAGCGCCCAGGAGATCTTAACTGTATTCAAAGTTTATTTTATAAAATGTCAGGCATGGGGGTGTTTAAAGGTTTTTACTTTGATTTTATGTGAAATAAAGAACGGAATGGTCAGGTCCACATAGTACAGAAACCATTTAGGGATATGCTTTAGACGCGTATCTCTTACTGAGCCTTTATCCTAAAAAGCAGTATGCATATAAAAAAAAAGCAGTATGCATATACAGAGTCAGGAAACTCATCTTACTAGAAAATGTACATGGCCACTGTAAGGTCACACCAGCAGATGCACGTTATGGTCCATAGAATGTGTGCTGGTGTGCATTGTCACATCATATAACAGTGGTAACTTTTTTCCAGTTTTCGTTTGACCTTTTAAAATGTCACAAAATGGCATTATATTCAACTCTATGCACATCAGCTTATTGCAATGAGCTGCAATGCATTGACAAGCATTTTTGTCTGCACACACGTGTAGTGTAAACAAGACATACAGAGAACAATTATTGTCTATGCATTCTTGCATTGAGCCCACATTGATCATTGCTGATCAATGCAGCTCAAGGCACCTGGTGTGAATGAGCCCCCTAGTAAAATAAATAAATTGAAACTACTGTATATACATTACAGAGTCAGGAAACTCATCTTACTAGAAAATGTACATGGCCACTGTAAGGTCACACCAGCAGATGCACGTTAGAATGTGTGCTGGTGTGCATTGTCACATCATATCACAGTGGTAACTTTTTTCCAGTTTTCGTTTGACCTTTTAAAATGTCACAAAATGGCATTATATTCAACTCTATGCACATCAGCTTATTGCAATGAGCTGCAATGCATTGACAAGCATTTTTGTCAGCACACACGTATAGTGTGAACAAGACATACAGAGAACAATTATTGTCTATGCATTCATGCATTGAGCCCACATTCATCATTGCTGATCAATGCAGCTCAAGGCACCTGGTGTGAATGAGCCCCCTAGTAAAATAAAGAAATTGAAACTACTGTATATACATTTCAATTATCTAATAATGTGCAAGACAACATTCTGTTATGTAGCTTCAAGTTGCTGTTCCATATTTTGTGCCATTCATTAGTAATTCACTTACTTTTTACAGCTTCAGTTGAAGTTCCCTTCCTTCAGGGCCGATTCCCCTGTAGAACTGGTACATTCATTACAAAGAGGTCATCATTTCTATGGTAGATATGGAAATTATTTTTATGGAGAATGCAAAGGGAGACACACCCATCTAGAACTAAAGTCTCAAGACTGCAGCGCACATGATATACAGTATAAGAAATCACTGAGTGATATAGCACATCAGGCGTATCACTCTTGGGTGAACAGACCCTTCAGGAGTAGCAGAATTGCAAAGAGCCATCACTCTGATCTATCCAACGGTTAGCCTGTTACTTGTCAGCAAATGTTCAGTGCAGCCAGGCTTAATTAACTCCTACTGCTGTACACCCTTTTTGCATTCCTGGGGCTACTGTGTAGGTAGCAGGAGCCTGATATCAATATCAATTCAGGAACTTACATTAGCTGCATTTAAATATAATGTACTGATTTTGATGAATACATGCTAACTTAATTGTTTTAATTGTTTTAATTTGTTAAGTGTGTGATTTTACTTATACACCAATCCTTAAAATCTTGTTTTGAATTGTATCGTGATTGTAATGTCTTCCTTATTTTGTAAAGCGCTGTGCAAACTGTTGGTGCTATATGAATCTTGTATAATAATAATAATAATAATAATTAACTTAAAGAAAAATCTGTACACTGTATAATAAATTGTAGCAGTGTTGTATCTTAATGTGTATATACAGAACCATGAAAACAAATGATTAGAACATAATGTATTTTCTTAGGTACATGGATTTCTTCCCAACCCCATCAAATGCCACCACTGATTTGGTGTTTGAAAAAAGTGCTAACTACTTCCACTCTGAAGAAGCTCCAAAAAGAGCAGCAGCTTTAATCCCAAAGGCAAAAATTATCATCATTTTGATTGACCCTTCAGATCGAGCCTATTCATGGTATCAGGTAAGAATTTGCACTAAAACAACACTAAGGCTTACAGCTACTAAAATGCTTTAAACATACTGCTTTTTACACCTTGCATATACAAACATATTTATAGAAGAGGTGCTAAATTGGATAATTAACTTAATTACAAGTGGGGAAGCCCTGTTTTTTTTACAACACAAATAGCATAGTGCTTTCACATTGTTACATGTGCAAGAATGAGAAAAAACAAATACATTTTATTATCCAGAATACCTGAGGTTAATAGGCATGAGCTTCTTCAGATTCGGGATTCGGGCTGATCATAGGTTCATATTTGGCCACCTCACCCAATTCAAAAACTCAAAAACTGGCTAATGCTTGTGTATAAAGTCTGTAATTTAAGCTACCACTAAAGACATGACAGATCCCTGGCAACTTCTGTTTGTAAACAAGCCAGTGAGGAACCTGGGTGACATCACTGATGATGATTTATGATGGCATTAATGGTGGATGAAGATCACTGGGTGGCACTTATCATGGTTGAAATGGATCTGAAGTGGATCTTCTGCATTTGTAATTGCTGTTCAATGGGGAGACTCTCTCCCCATTGAACAGTGTTTTTTTTTTAAAGTAAAGTAAAAAAGTTTAGCTCCTATTGACTTTAATACTTTAATAGGGTTGATATTGGGGTTCAGCAGATTTTTTCTGGATTCGCTCATTCCTACTTATAGATATACTCCAATAAAAACATATATATCTTTCCTTTAATATAACTGGGCTGGCAAAGCCTACTTGCTGTGTGTCTATACTTTTCTGACTGGCATTTGCCTTGTATATCCATGTGTTGTATGCATGCTTGTTCAGAGCTCTGAATTCAAATCTGCAAAAATTCAGACCAAGTAGTCTCATTTCCTAACACTGCAAACTACAGTTTTTAGAAACGGAGGCTAGAAAAATGGCAATGCCCAGTACCTTTCTGTGTCCCCATCCCCTCCACACTTACCTGTCAGTGCCGCTTGTCACTGCCACCAGTCCCTGAAGCGATCCTCCGTTCCGAACTTCCTGGTTGCAGAGGAGGAGATTGAGGGCAGATGAGCCATAGGCTCCTTCTGCTGTCAATCAACTTGTTGGGCAGAAAGGAGGGGTGTGGCCTGCCACAGGGCTGTGTGTGTCTATGGATGCACACAGCCACTGCGGACATGGCTGGGAATGCGCACACACGGGTGCATCCACAGCAGTCACTTAGCTGATGTAGGCACCCATGCAGGGGGCAGGGGAGACAGTGATGCGGGGACCCACTAGTAAATGAAGGCAAGGCAGCAACTGATTCTAAATATACAATAGGACCTAAATAACTAGATAAGTGTAATGCTTGTGTCACCACTGATTGTCAGGGACTATAGCTGTTGAGTGTACCTTCAGCTATAGCAGCCCCTGTTCTCATAAGGCAAGCAAGCCTACCAGTACTTGGTTGCACCAGGGCTTAATCACTACAGTGCTACAGTCACTAGACAAGCAACATTAGAGGTGGAGTGAAGAGTACCTGTGAACCCAAAGAGAGTCAGGCATGGGCTAACATTTCAGCAGGAGCGTAGACAGTAGCAAAAACTGGAGGAAGGAAATGATCAGGGCTGGCAGCAGTTAGTAGTGTTATCCAGGAAAAGTCAAAGGCCAGAGTAGGCAGCAGACAAGAGGGTAATCCAGGAACAGGCTGCAGTCAGGGCAACCAGCAGACTAGAGAGCATTCCAGGTACAGGTCAGCAAGGTCAGAATCTAGATTATGAGGAATAAGATGCAAGTGCAAAGTTTGTATAGTCTCAACTATACCAAGCCCAGAATCCTGGGCTTGTGGTGTTTGAAAAGAGAGCAACAGTGCCACCATCCAATCACAGCAGAGAAGGCTAGGCAGACAGAGCAGACCCACTGCCTAGCAATGTTGATGCAGCCCGAGGGGGAGTGCTCCCACCAACCAATGAGGATGGAGGGGGCATTGCTATGAGAGCCAGGCCTACACTGGCCGGGGATCATGACAATGGCTGGGTGGCAGATTGAGTGGTGGGTTGCGGAGAGAGGTGGCATAGGAGCATCTCTTATGCTCCTAATCATATGTCTGTATTCAAAGGAATTAATTGGCATCGGCAACTCTAATGCTATGAGAATGCCTAGGACATTGTATTCTTGCAGTGTAGGCTTGTGCAGTGAGTTACAGCCTTAAATAGTATCATCAGGAGACTCAAGTATTACAGTCTCTAAGGAAACTGTTACTAGTTTGAATCTTGTTAGCACAAAAAGCACAGTACCTGATGTGCATTGAACAGGGTCTGTTTGTTACTTGTGTTGTCTAATCACTTGCTATCTTTGTCAACTGATCCAAGCAAGAACCAACTTCTGCTTATACCTTTTGATTTGGTATCCAGAATTGTTTCTATTCATTCAATGGAAAATACAACCATGTTAAAAAAAAAAAAAATGGTTATTGCTTTGGAAAGGTGAATTTTGTACCTGCACAAATTCAGTTTTGGAACTTTATTCTGTAGTTGTGCAGTAAGGCATGACACTACTAGACATAGCCAGCATGGGTATCTCAGTCACTTTAATCCAATGATCATGGCTTCATAAAATGTGTCTAGGC
The DNA here is from genome assembly GCF_000935625.1 of Nanorana parkeri. Taxonomy (NCBI): domain Eukaryota; kingdom Metazoa; phylum Chordata; class Amphibia; order Anura; family Dicroglossidae; genus Nanorana; species Nanorana parkeri. The sequence goes on from NW_017306882.1 coordinate 275,111, forward strand.
AAATGTTAATTAGATTGTGTGTATTAAAATTTTGCACGACACATCCAATCTAATTAATCTAATCCAGTTGCCACAGTGCCACAGATGTTATTTACTTAGTGTAGGCTAACAAATAATCAGAATAAAGATATTAAAACAACATTAAATGTGGGTGACATGTCGAAGGTTCCAGTTCATGTTTAGCAAGGGTTGCTCCAGTTTTTCTCGCTTCTTGAAAACCAGTTGTCCCTTGTGTCCAAAATATTCACCTCACTTTCCTCAAAAGCATGTCCCTGCTCCATAAAGAGTAGGAAGACTGCTGAGCCCTGATCCATAGAGTTTGTCTATTTGTATTGGCCTCTTCAATATACAGAATGTTTTACTGCACAGGACTGCATGTACCAGGTTAATTTGCTTGTGCTTGGGTGTTGGGTCTTTTGGATGTATAGGGTCTGTCTCAGTGTGTTGCTGTCATGGCAACTGAACTACAGTATTTTCCAGAAACCATATATATATATAATGTTTCATTGTATCATTGAAATCATTTCCGATAAATCCTATGCCACAGATAAAATTAAACCAAATGTGACTGCATCATAGATGATATATGATATCATCTTCATCCTCCAGCAGAATTAGACATTCCCCGAAAATTTGGGGCACTTCAAATATGAATTTTCTTATTCTGTCCTAAAGTCATTGCATTTTCCAGCAATAGGAACAAATTCAGAGGCTGTGTAATTCATTTTGAGGGCGCTTAAGACAAAACATTGTGCTTTGGTCTAATTTGATAAAGAAGCTACAATGTCCGGAATGCAGAGACAACCCAGAACAGCAGAGAAATATATAATCAACTCAAGTGGTATAGACAGCAAGCAAGGGAGAATTTTGATTGCAAAAGTAATTTCTAGGAAAAGAACAAGATGTAGCAATGTGGATAAGCAGCAAAACACAGATCACAACTGCATTATTATACATAGTGGAAATAGCATAGAGTGAAAAATGATAGCACCGGATCTTAATTGTGTTTTATGTTATTCAGTTTCTTACTTTTCCTATTTCTAGCTGAACATAAAATGTATAATCCTGCATACGTTTATGGGTTTACTAAATTCAATCAAATGGAGCAGGATGCATTCTCTCTGTTTTTGTGCATTCCTTTGCATAAAAACAACTGATATTTCCAAGCAAAACATTATAATTGGTAAAGAAAGATAGCTTTCAAATAAGCTGAAGTCATAAAATATATATGTGCCTCCATTTTAGAATAACAAATCAACAAATCATGTTGACTTTCCTGTTTATTTTTTTAACTCTTGTTTTCATTGATACAAACACATCTTAGTTAACAGACACTGTTATTTTTCCCATTTAGAAGTACTGTGGGTAAGATCTGGTTTCAGATGGTGTCAAAACATGCCCAGGTAGATGGCATTTTTTATGCGCATCTCATTTTTTCCCAGCCCAAGATGGCCAACGTGATACCCTTTAAAAGTGTCAAGAGAAATTTAGAACACATGAATGACCAGTCTGCTTCACAAAGTCAAACACATTCAGTATGCTGGTTAAATCAGCATGCTTCTTTTGGTGGATGCCACTGGTCATGGAAAGAACATTATGCATATTTAAAAATCCTGCACATGAAGCATTAATTTTGCTTTCAGCTGTCTACAAAGGTAATATGTATCACCATATATACAAATCCTTAGCTTGGAGAAACATTGATCAAGGTAGATGTAAAAGCTTGTGAGTGTTTATAAGACTTTGAATGGTCTAGTATTTCATATGCCCACTGTGCTTTTGATGATCTCTTTAGTAGTCATGGGCTCGACTCGAACATCGGCAGTTCGTGTGTTCAGCAAGCACACGCACTGTGAGGGTGTTCAGCGGGCTGTTCGCTGATGAACACCCCGCAATGCACAGTTTGCATTGGAGAGCCCTGATTGGGTAAACCAATGCACCTGATCACTGGTCAGGTGCAAGACTTTGCCCGCTCAGGGCTCTGTATGAGCCATGATTGGGCAAAGTAATGATGACTTTGCCCAATCATGGCTCACAGCTAAGTCCCAGCCCCACACTATATGTATGTTGTATGTAGTATGTTGCTAGAGTTAAAAATAGAATGTTTCTGTCAGTGTAGCTGTCAGTGTAGCATAGCTGTCCGTGTAGCTGTCAGTGTAGTGCAGTGTAGTGTAATTAAGTGAAAGCTAACTGGTGTCACTGTATGAAGTGTCAGTGCTTTATACAGCATTTAATACTATATACAGTAGTGTATATACTATTCTTTTCTATGCTGTATATTCGCTGTCTTTTTTTGTGTGTGTCAGTGGCGTCACTGGTGTTTCTCCTCCGTCACCGGTGTTCCCATTTATTTTTCTTCTTTTTATTGTCTTTTCTTATTTTTACTTTTTTTCAGGAGCAGGTTCTTTTGCTGCCTCATTGCTATTCCCCCTTCTGTGTCGCAGGTGCCCCCTGTTTTTTTTACATTTTTAAATTTTTTGTTTTTATAATAAGCCATTGCGCAACAGTTTATAGTGCACCAAACACCACATTCGATAAAGTATTGCACCCAAGCACCAATTTCCCATCCCACATTCTCTAATAAAATTTAATAAGCCCCACATTATGTCTGAAAGGCCAACAAGGAGACAGGTGTGTGACAGGTATATATAATTTGAATTGTTAGAGCAGGGTCCTATTCTGCACTTGTCAAGAATAACTGAAGAGTTATGGTGTGAAAGCACCGTCAAGGCCCAATTTTAAAGTGCCAGTTGTAACTTTCATCCAATGTCTGCAAAAGAGACACCAGAATTTATCCAAAAAATCTCTAGCCTAGTTCCGAGTGTCCTAAAATATGGCCTCTTCATACAGGCTGCCTCCCCAAGCAGTTGTTTACAAGATTAAGGGAAAAATAATTCCCGGCAATTTAAATGTAATTTTTTTTTCTTTATAACTGTCAGTTTTGCTGCAGCAGGTTATATACATCATACAGATGTGCTACTTTACAGGCGGTTTAAGGGGACCCCCCAGACACGATATTTGAAGAAATTTTTCATTTTTATTGTGTCACTTGAAGCAATGTTAAAATCACTTCTCCTTTAAAAAGTTTTTTTTTCATTGATTCCTGTCCCTCAGGGCAGTACCCAGATCCGCATACCCTTTTTATGGACAATACATTGCATATAAAGCTTCAAAATGGGGACATTTGACTTTCTGGTCCCATAGACTTACATTAAGTTCTAAGTTCGAATTAGAACGTTTTCCATGTTCGAAAGTTCGAATTAGAACCGAACACGTTCTGATTGGGGCAGTGCGGGAGGAGAGCCCGGCCTCCTGTGATAGGCTGGCCGCTCACATTGCTCTCCTCCCCCACAGCGCTCGGCCTCCTCGGACAGTTTCTCAAATTATACATTAAAACAGGGATGCACAAATCCCAGGAGCCCTGTATGCTCCTTAAAAATAACAGCTGCCTCCTAAGTTTTGAGTTTTTCTCTAGTCTAGTAGCTGGATAAGTATCTGTATTTGTGTTTGTACCAAGTACGGTACTTGGTAGCTGAACATCTCTAGTTGTTAGCTTTTCTGCATATTAATTACCATAACAATCAGTATTACAAAAACTGTACCTAATTGTTTGAAGTATGAGCAGCATGTTGAGAAACATTTATAGTGCTAAAGAATACTGATGAGCTGAACACCTGTTCATCTATGACAGGGGGGCTGCAGAAAAAGAGATTGAGGACTCTGTGTGGAATGTATCAGATTTGGCTTTTTTTCTCTACTTTTTTGTGCCATACCAATACAAACAAAAGAAATAAACATGAGAATGCCTAAACATTTGTAATTGCAACAATTTTCTGTTTGAAGTAGTGCATTATCTGACAGAACTGCAGGGGTGCCAATATTTTTGGCCATGACTATATTTGGGCTTTTTTAGGAAAGTTTTTCTTAAACAATACAAATTTGTAACAAGACTAATGATTTCAGGACAGTGGTGGACTGCGTGAAAATGGCAAGTATCGGCACTGGTATCTGAACTGGTATCTGAACATCCATACTAACAACAACAACAACAAATAACACATAAGGGGTTATTCAAAAAGCTGCTGAAGGCACGAAAGGGGTGAATAACCGAGCCGAAATGAATTGAGCCGAACATCATTCGGCTATTCACCTCAGCTCAGTATGGCTGATTTCAGCCGTACATCCGCTAAAATCAGCCGTACATCGGCTGCCTTCGGCTGAACTGAAGTGCAGAAGGAGTTCGACTCAGCCGACGTAACTTCTGGATCGGCAGAGCCAAAGTGTCGGCAGATCACTTGCTGCCATTTGCCCCATTCTGATAGAGGCTAAACGGCAGTGAGTGAATATTCTAATGCCTCCGAGCAGCATTTGGCTCGGCTATTCTGCTCGCTACCTCTGAGGTAGCGAGCAGAATAGAAAAAATTTAAACAAATGAAAAAAAAAGTTTAAAATTAAAATTTTAAATGATTTAAATGAAAAATTAAGTAAAAAAAAAGAAAATTAAGTTAAAAAAATTTAAAGGAACAAAAAATCAGTGTGGGGTCCCCCTCCCAAACAATACCAGACCCTTTAGATCTGGTAGGAATGTTAGGAGGGACCCCTATTTTTAAAAAAAAGAAAAGAAAGTGTGGGGTTCCCCTCAAAAGTCATGCCAGGCCCTTTAGGTCTAGTAGGAATTTTAGGTGGGACCCCAAGTTAAAAATTAAAAAAAAAGGCGTGTGGGTTTCCCCCCAAAGTCATACCAGACCCTTAAGGTCTGATAGGAATTTTAAGGAGGAACCCCAACCCCAAAAATGGGGGGGAAAAACCTGGGTTCTCCTCTAAAATTCGATACCAGACCCTTGACCTGAGCACAGGCCTGGCCAGTCAGGAAAGGGGAGGGATGAGCGAGCACCACCCTTCCACCCTGCCATACCAGGCCACATGCCCTTGGCACCGGAATGGTGCTTTTTCAGGGACCCCCCTGGGAAAGCACCTTGTCCCCATGCCGATGAGGACAAGGGCCTCTTCTTCACAAGCCCTGGGGCGTTGGTTGTGGGGGTGAGGGCAGGGTACCCCTTTAAGCCCTTTAACACCCAGATGTCGCCCCCCCTTGTGAATGAGTAAGGGGTACTTTATTTTTTAAAACCCCCCCAAAAACAAATGGATCCACCGACGTATTCCTAAGGTCAATTATGACATCCAGCGTTGTCCACGACGATGACGACTTGGCAAAATAAAAAAAATGTAAATAATAAATAATGATTTTTAAAAAATGACGGCAGAATGTTGACGCAGAATGAAGAATCTGGCATATGACGGCAAAATATAAGCAATTGGGCAGAGCTAGCGGTGACATCAATGCTAGCTCCGCCCAACCGTTTACTTTTGGCCCTTTTGACCCCGCTCCGGCTGTCAATATGGCTCAGCCAAGCCGAAGCATATGCCTTTGGCTCGGCTGAGCCGCTCGGCTTCCTTTGGCTGCTGTGCGGGTTATTGTGAATAGCCCGCACAGCAGCCCTTTAGGTCGAATGCACAGAAGGGCTCCTGCGGCTGAAGTGAGCCAAAAGATCAGCTGAAGCTACAGCTGGATCCTTCGGCTCTATAGTGAATAACGCTCAAAGTTTTTTTTAACAGTTAAACTCTAACAATGATCTTCTGTTATATGCTTCCTTTTGGTCTTCTATATATAACATTGGAAGTGTTCTGTTAGTTCTGTTCACAAGGAGGGGTTATGGAGATGAGGTAGGGAAGAGGATATGAAGACAGGTCTTTGTTCTCTGCAATCCGTTAGAAATCAAGCAGGCATGCCTGATACCACATGCTAAGGAATTCAGAGCTCGTCAAAGAGCAAGGTAGAAGCATAGTATACTTATGACACATCAACAGTTATTTTTTTGTACTTGCAGGTTGTTATAGGGACACAAGATGAGCCAGCTAATGTAGGTCACACTATCATATAAAAAAAGCCAGTGGGTGACTCAGCTTACCAGATACTATTTATAGCTGAAATATAATTTCCAGCTGGACTGACCAGCTAACATTTTATTTATTAAGTAAAGCTTAAAAGTGTACCCTTCAGACTTTCAGGAGCTAACACAATGATCACTTTAATGGGCCACCATATATAGGTCTTCAAAACAAGAAAAGCAACCTGAAAATGAACGCTGCAAACTAAAATCAAGTGAGCAGCAGACACCAAAGCTAGGAATCATTCTTCTGTTGAAGTATAAATATGATCTTTTACATAATAGTGTTATTATTGAATAATTTTAGTAGACAGAACATACTAGAGAAAACAATTTGACTAGCATATAATGTACAACACACAATATAAAAAAATAATGAAACTAAAACTTCTTTAAAACGTAAGCAGTTTAGATCAAACAATAGGACTGTTTGAAATAGGTGTAGCCTTTAATGTGTAACTTTCAAGAATAAATTGCTTAAGATTGCTTAGTAAGTGGATCTAAATCAGTGCACTGTCCTATAATGCTTTGCTTAGCACAAATTTGAAAATGTATATTACTTTTTCACAACACAACAGTACATAATGAGGTTTTATATGTCTCTAGCATTCCATAGACAGATTTACACCTTCTCATTAAACTCAACTTGAGAGCTTGACCTGCATTCCTGACATTAATGTTCATAAATCTTGTAATGTAATACAGGGCATCCTTCCTGGTAAACAAGACATTGTGATTCAGAGCATGAGCATCATATTAAATCAAAACTTGCTTCCATTTTCGTTTTTTTATAGTAACAAGCACCAGGGATGTTGCAGAGCTTTTAATATTTACCTGTCATTCTTATACTAACCTTGAAATTAATGACCTGTTTCAATCTGGATAATACCTTAGGGCATTCTGCTTAAGAATAAAACAGGGTCTGTATGAGATCTATTATAGTTACGGCATAGGTAGAAAATTAATACCTTTTTACATATAATTATGTGTCCATTAGTAGAGGTCAGTAATCGTACATGCAAAATATGAACATGAGTTATAAAACAACTGTCTGTATTTTGATTCTCGTCCAGTATTTATTTATTATAAAAGGTCTTCCACTTTCAGATGAAGCTCCACCCTTCAAATGAAGGAAGCAGATACAGTCCTAGGAGCTCATAGTCAGGTTGAAAACACAAACAAATTCATCAAGTTCAACCAAAAGAAAAAAATTTAATGAAAGGCTTTGTATCAACACCGTGCATGTGAAATTTGCCTCTGACAATTTGCAGAGTGTAGGAAACCTGCAAAAGGTATATCTTATATTGTAAGAACCACACATGGATGGCATACAAAGTAAAAAGAGTTTCAAGTGATGTTCTTCATTTTAGCATTTTGGGACTTGCAGTGAATACTGTACAATGTAAGGTGTTTCTAGCGCAAAATAGTGAAGATTTCGACTTTAATCAGTAGTACATAAACAGGGTTATTCACAAAAGGGTGAAGAGTTTGGAGAAGGCAGGAGAAGTGAACAATCTAGGACAACATACCTGAACTGGAAAGTAAGATGAATTGGAGAATTTTTCCAAAGCAGCTATTTTGTCCTAGATTGTTCACTTCTCCTGCCTTCTCCAAACTCTTCACCCTTTTGTGAATAACCCTGAAAATCTTGCGAATGCGCATTCATTATCTAACTGTTCACAGTGGGCCTACCATAGATTGCCCACCCTTCTAAGACCATCGGTGAAACTGTTGTTAAATATCTTGTGCTCTAAAAGGACCCACAGATGAAAGATGATCATACCCTGACCTAGCTGAAAATAGTAACATCAGGCAAAGGACATGTTTCTGTGGGTTTCCTATGACCTGCTATCCAGGATGTGTGTTCCCAGCTGATCACTGGCTTTGTCCTGTGGCAAGGTCAGAAAGAAGGTGTCTGCAAATTATACTGGTGTTCTATATCTTTGAGTAAATTCATTCCTATCATAGATTAACTGCACAATTAGTAATTCATGGCTGATCAAATGTAACCAGAGCTAAATGCTCACAATGAAACACTTGCAAAGCCATGTTTTAGGGATGACATGACAAAATATAATGGTTTTAAGACTTTTTTTCATATTCCTTTCTATACTGATGCTATATATATTAGGGCTGTGCAAATTAACAATTAATTTCTCGATTAATCGTTAATCTTTTTGATCGATTAAAATTGTTTTGATTGCTAATGAAAATACTCACCTCTCCGTGGCTCCGTTGGCTAACTAAGGGAAGGGGGGAGGAGTCCGGTGAGGTCGATGTCCCCAAGTGAGACTTTCAGCACAAGCGCCAGCCAAGGCATTGGCCTATACACATACAGCACAGCAATGAAGTAATAAAATAAACTAGGATCACACTAATCCAGCACGTTATTATTCTGAGTTGCCCCACTCAAGCGGCGACCATATTGAGTGGGGCGCGTGAGAGTAATAACGTGCTGGCTGAGTGTGATCCTAGTTCATTTTATTACTTCATTGCTGTGCTGTATGTGTATAGGCCAATGTAGTTGGATCTGTATGTGCGTTATAATTAATCGAAATTAATCGATTAAAAT
>NW_017306882.1:284677-303171 GCF_000935625.1 Nanorana parkeri
TATATATATATACATATATATAGTCACTGCCACCCCAACAAAATTCTGAGTTCATATGCATTTCTTGCCAGAAGGAGACAACCATCAAACAAACGGGCAGCACTGGTCATATTAGAAAGGTAATAATGCTTTAAAAAGTGTCACGGGATGTCACTGTGTTGACTCATTCAACCATATGTGCAGAAAAGGATTGTACAAAGGATTTTTTAAACAAAAGAGACAAATGAGGATACATTTATGCTATGACTTCAAAAAAGGAGAATAAGAAACTGAAACAAGAAAACTACAAAATATTAGTATGCAATATTTTATATTTACCTTAATAGAAAAAAATATATAATTTTCTTAATAGAAAAAAAAATACCTTAAAGAAAAAAAATGTGTATGAACATTGTATTTTTTGTCCTGACCATAAGAAAGAAAGAATGATAAAAGAGATTACATATAAGTAAAGAAAAAATGAATTAAGGGAAGAAGTGAATATGCAAATGTGTGCTTTTTCCTAAAACCCTTTGATTTAAAAGTCATTCTTCCACACTAGGAGGCATATTTATAAGACATTGAGTGTGACTTTCATTAAACATTCACTGGTGATCAATCAATCACTGTCATTAGATTCACTGCTGTAAAATGTTGCCATATATATATAGCATTTTATTAACTATTTTTTATCCTCTACTGCGCTACTGTTATGAAAAAAAGCTAAGTTATTGATATTGCATGTGTAAAAAGAGCAAATCTTCTTGTTTTCAGCATCAACGTGCACACCAGGATCCTGTTGCCCTGAAATTCAGCTTCTATGAGGTCATTAGAGCTGACAGCTTGTCATCTTTAGAATTACGGTCACTCCAGAAGAAGTGCCTAATGCCAGGGTGGTATTCTGCACATATAGAGAGATGGCTTGACCATTTTCCACCTGCTCAGGTACTATTTAAGTCATTGACTAATCCTTTATGTTGTTTTACACATAACAGTCTATGGCTTTGCAATAAAATACAGATAAAGAACCATTTTTGACTTTGATTAAAGGGAGTTCAATTATCATTTATCTCTATTACAGTAAAACTTTGTAGATGTAATTGTATGCTTAGTCAGAAGGCAGGAGCAAAACAGTCTGCTTTTTCAGCAAAACTTTGCCTTTAGGCAAATTATATCGGAGTAAATGACAAAGGTTAAATGTTTTGTTTTTTTTTGGGTTTATAAGGACTTTAAATGGCTCTTGTATGGTTTCCTTTTGTGTCGTGAGTGTATTTTCACTTTTTAGTGTATTTTGTTGTTTTTGAGTTTTCTATACAACAAAATTTTTTTTAGTATTTTATTGTTATTTGATTATGTTTTACATGTTTCAATAAAATATACAGCAAAATGCACTGCATGGGTTGATTACCCATTTTTGTCTATTCTGTCTTGTCCCTCACTCCGGCAGGCTTCAGCCAAGCTACAGAAGTGGCCCCTAATGCCTCTTCTCTTTGCTGCTCCGACGTCATTACATACAATGCAGGACCTTATCAGTCTTATATTGTAAGTGAGGACGCAAAGGGCCCATCCACAACCTGGAGTATCAAAGAGCTTAAAAGAGCATTGGCTCCAGGGGAGCAAGGGGTAAGGATAGTAAAACTGCTCTTTATGTTCCCCCTCAACAAAAACAAGTATATAACTCTTACAATCCTATTGGGTAACCTATACAATGCAGACCTATTTTGTAAAAAAAAAAAACATACGAAAAGTGAAAAAACACAAGGAAAATGCACTAATACAAAATACTTATGAATGAGTATACATCACATTCATTCAAATATAAGAAAGTGAGGAAATTGTTGAGTCAACAGTGTAATCACTGTTGACAGTCAGCAGAGTGCAATGCATGAACTTTATTTACTAACACAAAGTCAACTTACTAGTGAAGGAGCCAGCACAATAAAAGGCTTCTAAAAGACATTGCCTACATGGCAAAGGTTTCTCAGAAAGCAGTGTGTATTACAGATGCTTTTTTGTACAATAGAAGATTATTGTCCTAAAGTGACAAGTACTGACATCTAAATGGTAAAACCCTGTCAGACGGTGATCAGGGGTTTTTTTTTTAAACTCACACACTTATCATTGGGAGCTTTAGATTGTGAGCCTTTTTTTTTTTCTAATCGCCCCTTGTCGGGGAAATTAGAGGTCAAAATTCTAATCATGTTTCTGTAGACATTAATGGTGTTTTCACAATGGCATTAAATGGAATCTTCTTAAAGTAGCAGTCCCCTGTCTGGCATGCTCATCCGATGGTTTTGGTAATTTCAAAATCACTGAACAAATATTGAAATTAGAACTTCTCTGACTTTCCTGACCCACATGCCTATTCCTGGACAGTGTCTCAAAGTAATGAAGCCAGCAGGCAACTAGTATTCTCAGGGGGAGTTTAGCAATTGCAATATGACATGCCTGTCTGCCTGGATAAAATCACTACATTTCTTAAGCATTTTGGTGGGGAGATACCATAATAATATGACTGGCCAGAGAATTAAAATATGTGCACACACTGGCGCTCAACCCAAACACCCACGGTGGCAGAGTGGTTGACACGGGTGGACCATCTGCGTTTGATGGAAGAACTCCATCACTCTAGTAAGGACACATATAGCACTTTTTACACGACTTGGGCGGGATGGCTGCACTTTAAAACTCAGGACGAATATGTCTCAATGTTATCCGCGTGATATGGTCTGCTTTAAAACCTGTTATTCTATTTTATTTAATTAAATTTTTTTTATTAGTAACTCTGTAAAACTGGCGATTGTATTTTACCCTAATACACTATGCTTCCGGTAAAATGATTGCCAAGTTCCATTGAGGGGCTCCATCACTGTATTGTTATGCACTGTTTTGCCACATGCTTGAATGCGCATATTGCGCCCCGACCAGGGGACCAACCACCCTCCCCCCTGTACCCCTACGTCTCTTGTCCCCCCTTTTACCTTGGATATCGTATGTAATGTGATTGTCTTAATGTATGCTTAATGTATTGTATGTGTGTTTTTTGTTATATTTTGAAAATCTTTAATAAACATTTAATATGAAAAAATAAAAAAATAAAAAAAAATAAAATATGTGTACCACAATGAACTCGGACTTTGAACCTTTAATATTCTTAATTTATTAAAGTTGTACATTCATTAAGAAATACACTACCCAAGCCCTCCTAAATGTATCTACACTAAAAATCCCACCCCAACTGTGTGGCCCAATACGTTTCCTCTCTGGGCTAAAATTCTCCTCATTAATGTCCACACCTGTCCACTGAGCAATCATAGACGTAAAAAGGGCTGCATTCCTAGTGACTTCAGTCTCCGAATACAAGTCTTTGAGGGTTCTCTGCACAGGTAAGACTAGTGGTGAAGAGGATTTCTGCCCAGAGAGAAAAGAAAAAGTACTGGTATTGGCTAGTTTAGTCCTTTTTAATTCTACGCCTGTTCTAAGTCAATATTGATCACTTTATGAACATTGCAGATCTAAAATGTATTACAACGTAGTACAAATTAGCATGGGAAATGTCCAAGCATGTCCAGAATGATATGTTAATTATCAGTCTTTCTGTTTATTTAAAGCAAAGTGTAAAGTAAATAAAGATAGCATAAAACAAAATAATTCACTCCTCATTGAAGTTAAGTGACTATAATTTACCAAATGGGCCAAAATGTGATTGGAAAAGTAAGTGAGCTGTTGTTGGGAAAAAGGATACCATTTCAGTTTCTAGTTGCAATTTTCTTTAGGGCAGTACATTGTTGTTCTGTATATACTTAGAGCTGACAGTAAAGCATGTTTAATTGACATGAATATAAGACCTAGGCCCCTGTACAGATATAATTTCATGAAAACAAATTGGGCATTATTAGTAACATTGAGTATTTTGCATTGTGAATCCTTCTAGTTTTATCTGTTATCATTATAACAAAAGATATGATTACATAATACTATTTTAAAATACCTATTTATTTTACTATATTAATTGGAAGATACATATGTGCATGTTTTTATGCTGTCAAACAGTTCTATTTTTGTGCCATGATTATGACTGCATAGCTGCAATGTTCTAAAACCCCTGTTGTGTGTCATCTTAATTAACGCAGTCTATAGCGAATAGCAAAGATAGTAATATTACTTGTGGAGAATTCTATATTTTCTCCAGATGTTGTCATTCTCGTCTATAACAATATCTTTTCTTGCTTTGAAAATCAGTAAATATGAAATGCTCAAATAAGCAACGTGTCTTCCATTACTAAGAAATGTATAGAGATTTCACAATAATAAGGCAAAAAGCATAAAAATATCTAGTACTTGTCAGAAGGATGTCAGAACCAGCGCTGGGAGGCAATATATCATCCTCATTGTTAGACACTTCTAGGGGACAGATGGTAAAGTCAACAAGACAGTTCTATCCTGTGCTGGCATATCTGTCTAATCACTTAGGTGATACTTTCATGCAAGTCGCACCAGGCTGCTATCACCTCCAAAAATCGAAAAATATTCCAGAAAAATTGCTAAACATTGCTTGTATACATCTGTAAACTGCAAGCTTGACAACTGTTTGATATTCTCACAATATGTGTTTGGAGCTCAGTGTAAGTATAACAGCAAGGTGACTAGATCTGTGATTTAAGGCTGCTAAACTTAAAATGAAAATTCTACCTTATGTGAAAGCTGTAAAACGTACTTAAAGCCTGTTTATAAACACTTTACATTTATCTAAGTTTCTGAGGTTGTTTTATTGCTTTATTTGAATGCTATTTTGTCAAACGCTGGCACCAAAGTGACAGCTGGTGTTTTTTTTTTAATTCCTCAGGATTTTTAAATAGGGAGTCAGCTGAGTTTGAAAATATCGCTGCTAGCTACACCGCCTTTGCTTTATATACACTTGGTTCTGATAATATAAATATAAATATACTATATACATTTGCATATTTGCTCTTTTTTTTTACTTTAGTTTTAAGTAGGGATGCACCGATACCAATATTCGTATCGGTAATGGTGCCGGTACTGAGTATTTGGTTATTCATACTCGCCCAAATGTTCCTGATGTCTATCCCGATACCAAAACGTTTGATATCAGGAAGTTGGGCGGGAAATCATTACACGCTGCTCGACTTCCTGATGGGCCAGAAAGCCAACTCCATGCTCCCTCGTCACCAGGGAGCATGGAGCTGGCTTCCCAGTCATTTAAGAAGCTGGGGGGTGGGTAATGACTCACCGCCAAGCTTTCTGATTGGTCGGGAAGCTGGCCAATCAGGAAGCCAGGCGGTGAGTCATTACCTGCCCCCCCCCCGGCTTTCTGATTGTCCAAAAAGCTGGGTCCATGCTTCCTCGTCACCAGGTGGTAAGGAAGCTGGGGCGGCATGTAATGACTCACGGCCCAGCCTCATGATTACCCGGAATCTGGGCGGCATGTAATAACTCGGTGAGTCATTACACACTGCCGGCTTCCTTAATGGGACTTCTGGTATCGGTATTTGGTATCGACGAGTACTGAAAAAAAAATATCGGTTCTCGATACAGAAAAACCGGTATTGGTGCATCCCTAGTTTTAAGGCATGTCAACTGTCAAGGTTGCCAGTGTGCTTATTTCAGCTCTCAACCAAACTTTCAAACCCTCAAATGCCTGGTGTCATAATTGATCACATGTGCATCACCATGCCAACTGCAACCCAAACAGAGGCTACAATGGCACCGTCCTTGGCTGTAAGGCAGGGATGGGCAACTCCGGCTCTCCAGCTGTGCTATAATTATGAATCACATCATGCTTCTGCCTCTGGGAGTCATGTCTGGAATTGTCAGTCTTGCAATGCCTCATGGGACTTCTAGTTTCACAGCAGCTGAAGGACCGAAGTTTCCCACCCCTGCTGTAAGGGATAGAAGGTTCTAATTTGCTTTTCTATTTGACAAAAAAATAGCTTTTTGTAATTCACTTTTAATAGACTTTAAAGCCAAACTTCATGCAGATATAAAAGACACTAGTTAATCATGCTCTGTATTAATCGATACATTTATAGATCCAAGCAGTGTAAGTACCTGAGATTGACTTTGTATCAACAACTGACACCCACTGTACAGCAGAGCTCAAAATGGGGAGGGAAAAGCAGCATGTGGAGCCAATCAGTTGTGCTGCAGTGCAAGGGGCTTGCTGATAGGAAAAACGAGCAGAGTGACAGGGATAAGCTTACCAGTGTCCTGCTTCTCCTTCACTGTACAATTACATGCTGTGGGTGGGAAGGAGTTGCTAAACGGCAGCAAAGAAAATAAAGTATCCTTCCCTGTCAGAGGTGTGTGCTGCTGCAGAGCTGTGCAAATGTAATGGCTAAATGGATAAAAACAGAAATCCTTTGCCAGGTAAAACAAGTCCCATATACATTATTTGTTTATTACGGGTATTTATATAAGAACGACAATTTACGAAGCGCTTTACATAGTGCACATTTACATCAGTCCCTGCCCATGAGGAGCTTACAATGTGAGGTCCCTATCTCACATACATACATATAGGGCCAATTTAGAAAGGAGCCAATTTACCTTCTAGCATGTGTTTGGATTGTGGGAGGAAACAGGAATACCCGGAGGTAACGCACACAAGCACAGGGAGAACATGCAAACTCCTTGCAGATAGTGACCTGACTGGGATTCGAACCAGGAATACATACTGCAAAGCAGTATGTACCCCATCTGTGTATATAATTGTTTGGCTGGAGTTTAGCTTTAGAGAAACCTGTACTGAGAGAGATATGAAGAAATATGGAGACTAACTGGTGACCTTCTTCTGAAAATGTTGCACTGCATACTAGTTCCAGGTAAGTGGCTCCGAAAGTACTGAAGCCACAGGATCCACATAGCACTTAGCATTTTAAAAAGGAAAATTCAGAAATAAAAGCCTACATATTTTCTCTGTATAGGTTTTCATTACATATTTTTAGAAATCCCAGCTGATGATCTTCGTCAATGAAAAGAAAACATACCTTATTTAATATATAATTGATAAGAAGAACCCTGCACGTACGCAGAGTTTTCGATGAGCCAAGCAAAATAGACCCCTTCCTGGTTGTAGCTGCAGTAAGGACAGCAACTGAGCAAGTAGGCAGGGCATTCCGTCTTGGTTATACACATAATGGAGTTGATATGCTAAATGCTTATAGAATGTTCATTTAGTATAGTGAATATTCACTGTGAATAAGGTGAAGCTGCGTGGAATGGGATTAAATAATTGGATTGGATGCGCCTTTACCTTATATGCTAAGCTAACATTCACTATACAAAATGAAATTTCTGCACAAATGAGGAGATAAAAGGGATATCTACAGATACATAGTAAGCCAGTTAAGTTACTGTTTAATAGACTGAATATTGTTACTAATGTAGTAATCCATAAATCTACATGGTTGTTTTATAGTTGCTTATTGTGGATGGACAGCAATTACGAACAGACCCAGCTAATGTGATGGATGAAGTTCAGAAGTTCCTAGGTGTTTCTCCTCATTACAACTATTCAGAAGCACTAACGTAAGTATATTTCAAGGCAGGTAACAGCGCCTCTAAGACACTACTAGCAACATCTATTGTGTTCACAGAAACAGATTAAAAATATAACCCCATTTATCTATTATTTTTAGGATCTAAGTCACTTTGCATCTTTAAAGAATAACTCCTGGCATACATGTTATTAACACTTACAGTGAGCTACCCCCGCACTGCAAGGATTAACTGCTCATTTTTGCCTTGTGTAAAAAAAAAAAAAGTTATACTCACCCAATCTTGGGAGCCAAAAGCACTCCCGCCAGCCCTCTCCACTTCCGCTGCAGTGATGGAATGTCCCTCAGTGTCCCCATATCCTATATATTGTATTGGATATGATGACTCGAAGATTTCGAGACTGCTGCAGCGAAGGGGGAGAGACGCTCCAGGGACTGATCAAAGAGCCGGCCCCTCAGAGGATTGGGTGAGGATAACTTTTTTTTTGCCTATGCAAAAACAAGCACTTAACCCTTGCAGTGCTGGGGTAGCTCCATTGCAAAGGTGAATAACATTTCTGCCCGGAGTTCTTCTTCAAAGAGGATGCTAATGGTCAGCTGACAGTATGTATACCGGGACCCCATTTTGATCTAATTATGTTTTTATTTTAGGTTTGATTCACATAAAGGTTTTTGGTGTCAGCTATTGGAGGAGGGGAAAACAAAGTGTCTGGGAAAAAGCAAGGGCAGGAAATATAAATGTACATTTGTAGAAAATATATATTCAGTAAGTGTCAGAACAGTATTTTTTTTCCATTAACCAGAAATCTAAAGTCTATGTCAAGCTAAACACTTTTTAACTTGTTTTTTGGGATAGAAAGGGGTTGGACTAGAAGGCAAAAATGGTATCTGAGGCTCGGTTGAAGAGATTTCTTCTGACTTCCTGTCCACCATTTTTCCAGACACAAATTAAGGGAAAATCTGCAACAGGGGCAGAGATGAAAACACTTTTCTTTAGTAGAAAGGGCAACATGACAGATAGGAAAATAGCATTTGCAAAATAAGAAGTAGCAAAGACAGTTTCCGTATCCCTCTCAGGAAAGGTTTCTTTTTACTAAAAAAGCCTCTGTTTTTTTAGGACTGGGTGTTTTATCCGTTCCTGAAATAACTCCTTTTTCTGCTTTCCTCAGTTGATGCTGTATATGGCCTCACAGCCAGACAGAAGCTAGTTCCAACAGTGACAACACACATTTAAGGTATCTATAGGGGAGCAGCACTGAGGGGGGTGGTGTTCCGTAGGTGAAGACTGAATAGCAATAAAGGCAAACTAGTGCTAGGGACCTAACGTGAAGTAAGAAACAGTGATTTAGCCTACGAGTGGGTGCTCATAACTAGAGGGAATCCTGAAATTTGGACATCTTAAATTCAGATGTCCTAAGCCCAATATGAATTTCAGTGTTATTTTTGGTAATTCTGCTTCTCAAAATGCTTTTGGGAGAAAGGGACTAGAAGATGCTTTTGCCTTAAATCTGCTTCAGTTATTGCTTGAGCACTCATAGGTTGACAGCCACTGCCATCAGATCTGTTTTATCTTCTATCCCTGGTATAATTTTTCTATGGAGTTTTTGGCCCCATTATTTTGTCAGGAAGGACTACCAGGAGCAGGGATGAGCTCGGGGTCAGACTGAACCTGGTCCAAACCTGAGCTCCTCTGATAAAGGAAGTGCCATGGCACTTCCACCTAATCAGATGTGGGACGGGCATTCTCCGCCACACAGCTGCATGTAAACAAAGGGTGGAATGCTTGTGCTGATGTCATGTACCTTATATGGCCACATGGCCATATTAGGTAATTGCCATTTACCAAACATAGGCATGTAGCCATAAAAGGTCAATTAAATAATCGTATACTGCCCCTTCGCTTGTGTCAAATTGTGGGTGGGGAATGCCCCACCCACAGTTCATTGGACAACATGGAAAAAGCTTCCTTCTGTGTTCACGAGGAGCTCCTTGAAGAAGCTCTGGTTCCAACTGAGTTTGGTCAGAAGCTTCCCAAACTGTTCTGTCCATTTAAAAATTCTGAACTTTGGAGGTTTGTAAATTTATAAAAAGTTCAGCTGAACCACAACTGATCAAACTTTTCAAAAATTTGCTGATCTCTACTTATAACTGTAATATTAGTTTTTCTAAGTCACTGACCCAGAACAAGTATGCATACCAAGAAACTAAGAGAAAAGTCAGATACTGTATCTTTATTTGCATATTTGTTCTGTGGCTCAAAGTAATGACATAAAATGGTATCGTGATAACCAGAAAAAATTGTATTTACAGAATGAAAAGTTAGTTATTGTGGCCTTCATGTTTCTTTTAGGAAAGGTTTTCTTTAACAACACAAATTATTAATAATAAAATACTTTTAATATTTAATTGTCTAACTTACCTTAGCTTACCCCTTTCACCTCAATATAAAACAAGTTATTATTTTAAATTTACTGAAGTTTATGCTGAAGAGTATACTTCTGCTCATCATTAAAACTTTCTGGAATGTAAAATCCCAAGCTAAGCATACAAATCAACAGCAGCAATCTATCATAGCAATACAAAAGCGTAATGAGTAAACATAATTTAATCTGCTGTCAGCAAGTATGATTCTCGCAGCCTATGCGAGTCTTGTAGACAGGTTTAAACAAAAACATTCACAGAAAAAATATAAACTTTCCACAGACGCAGCAGTGTCTGGTGATATATCAACAAAGACAAATGTTTGAAAGATTTTTTTTTTCCTAATACATCACATTGGTAGAGGCGTGCTGTAAATTTGACGGTAAGAGCCAGAAGCTGTATAGTTAACACTTGAAATTGAAATTCTCTGTTGTATTTTCACCTTATCTATCATTTCAAAAGTGGTGGTAGCAACCATTAACACAAGATCATCACCACACATTGCATTCAGGTTTATATACTAGAAGCACTGCAAGTGAAACATAACTTAAAAAAGTGAACTAACGAGTGCAAATTGGATCTTGTTGGAAATGATGTTTTTTACAGACATGAAAGGAAACCTAAGAAAGAAAACACCGGGCGCCTGACCTGGTGCAATAATCCTTTTTATTGGTAAAGATAATATTAAAACACTCACAAATATACTCACAAATGGAGCACGACAAATGTCAAATTGGACTGATAGTCCTCACTGGATGAACTGCTGTGGGGATGGATGAAAAGTCCAGGAACTCTGCTAAAAGCAGAGTCACGCTTCTTCTAGCTTAACGCGTTTTCGGGGAACTTCCCCTTTTTCAGACCTTTTAACCCTTTGGACCACAGGAGGGCTCTTTTGGTTGTGTATATTTGGCGCTAGTCGTGTCATTTTTTTGGCCCATGAAAAGAAACCTGTCTTAGAGAAAATGCATAGGTTACCTTGCTGATCACCTTCAGAGAACACTAGTTTCTTGGTTGTCCTACTGATACTCCAGCTTTAATACTTTGTTAGTCACTGACCAGGCAACCAGGCAACTAGTATTTTCAGAAGAAGGTCGGCAATTGAAGCTTGTGTATACACTTCCTGAAAAAAAATTATGTGTTGCTTAGAAGGTCCCATAGATCGTAAATGTTGTCTGCATAGGAGTGCAGAATTTCTAGTTTACTGTTTTATATCTTTCTTTACATTTTTTGTTACATAAATATTACTCAAATATTAAGTGCCTGCTGTTCCATAATAGATTTTTTGCAGTGGGCAATATTTTTCAAGCGCAATAATACAATGAAACACAATGAAAAGGGCCTTAACTATGCGTGCTGGTACCTCATATCAAGCTCACTAAGTGGCTGCCCTGTCCCTTTCATTTCTATCTTGAAGGCAATTCCTATGATGATATATAATACTAATTGTTGTTATCGTAATCATACAGTGGTTTCCAAACTCTTTATACATTAATTTTAAGTGTCTTTGCCAAAATGCTATTGCTACATATACAGATCAGTGTGTAGCTAGACAGGTCAGGGCCCCCTGTGCTTTTGGGCCCCATAACAGTAGCAGTTAAAGTTGAACTTCAGGCAGATATGCAGTAAAAGACACAAAGTCTGCAATGAAAATATTTATGACTATGCCATTGCTTTTAGCGCAGAAACATGTGATAATACAACAAACTGCTTCTTGTCCAATTCATTTTTGAGTGGACCGCATATTAGGCTTATAACATCCTGCCATACTTTACTTAATTAGCAAGGAATAGGAGAACTTTCCAAGCAGCATGGTGTTACAGTAATTGTCTTGTTTCGTGTTATTTTCTCAGTGGGTGTCGGAAATTGAGACATTTCTATAATTGAAACTGTATGTTATATATAATTCTGTCATGCCAATTACCTGCCTTAAAAAAAGCTTCAGGTAATCTCAGACAACTAAATTTTTAATGAAACACTTTCAGCTTAAAATCATGATAATACCAGTATTATTCACTTTATAGAAGTGAATGTTTTCCCCCCGCAGTATAAGATAAAGCTTTGCTAAATATCAGTATTTAAAGAGTTAATTTAGGACTTATGCACACAAGCACATGAGATCTATCATATTCCAGATATACAGAGGAGAATTTATCAAAACTGGAGCAGACAAAACCTGGAGCAGCTGTGCACGGCAACCAATCAGCATCTATTTTTAATTTAAAATCTTAACTGAACAAACTGAAGAGAGAAGCTGATTGGCTGCTATGCACAGCTGCTCGATATTTTGTCTGCTCCAGTTTTGATAAATTCCCTTAATTGTATTTTAGGTTGATTAAGGATGATTTATCAAAGGTGTTGAAACTCTTCACACAATAAATTGTGTGACTATTCAAGTCAATTATACGATCATGAGAAAAACAAATTGTTTACTTAATTCATCTACTCAAAATTAGCTAACTGAATGGAATATTCACAACATTTATTCTGTGAAAATTCTCAACTTCTTTAGCAAATTAGCCCAAATGTGTTAACATTGCCCATGGAGTTCATTGAGCCCTATGTCAGTATGGCTGCCCTGTCATATACACAAGAGCTGAAATTGTGATTTGTAATGTAAAGCAATGAAATGTATGAGGACATTTAGCATTAGCAACAACACACAGAGAAATGGGGTTTCTTTGAGAGGTATAACACCAACGTTTTGCATTAACGCAACCAGCATTAAAAGTGTATGTAAACTCATTAGAACTAGTTAGAGGCCAAGCGTTATATGAAAGAACATATCCCTGGCATCACTGTAGATGTGCATGGTCCTCCCTGCTGAGCACTGAGTGATGCAGACTTTAGCTGTGCAATCTGTAGATCAGCTGCTTGATTACACTCTATCTGACCTGGTTCTGAGATTGCAATAACCAGTGACTAGTAGGGAAGAACATGCACATCTATAGGGAAGCCAGACATGTGTTCTTTCATGTAATGCTTGGGCTCAGGGAAGAGAACGGTTTCTTCCGAGGGGAGAACTAGAGCATGCAAAGTGAAAGTGGCAGTGCTGAAGGTGGATGATCAGCTGGAACAGTTTTGCCACTCTGAATAAAGAAGTAGAGGCAAATGACAGGTTCAACCAGGTAGTTAGTATCTATGAATATATTAATGAAAGAAACGTTAATTTTGGGGGGGGGTTTCTGACACTTTAAAGATCCTGTTGTTGGTAATGAGGCACTTAAAGTTCTTATCTTTACTGCATTGCCTTGGTAAATAATACTTTCAATAGTTATATTGTATCTATATGGGTTATACGCTAACATGCCTAAAATATCAAAGATAAAAACTAATGGGGCTCCATTTTAAAACAGCAGCATGGCCTTACTGTGACCATCTCTTAAAAAAATCATGCAATCAAACACATGGCACATTTATAAATCACATTGATGTGCTTTACCGATGTGCTTAGTGCTATTAACCACTTGATGAACACGACATTTATAATTGTCATGGACTTTAACTGGTTAAAACAAGCTGCTGCAGCCATGAACTTGGTATAATTTTTCTTTAGTTGGCTCCCAGTTATCCAGAAAAAGTGATCTGGGTAGCTGCAGAAAAACCCAATCACGTTTACAGGCCTGTAAATGTGCACGCCCCTTCCCAATCACATCACTCACTGTGGCCCCCATGCTCTCTCACTGCTCTGGGGAGCCCGGGACCACGCTAAATGCATTTAGTATAGTGAGCAGGAGCAGATCAGGGAACATCCTTTCCCCAATCTACTGATCCAGAAGTGCTGTGCTCTCAAATTTCTGGCTGAACAACCACGGAGGACAGGGGAGACATTAGAGGTAATAGACCCCTGATGTCTCCATAAAGATAACTGTCCAACTTCCCATGTTCTTAGCCCCCTATGTGATAGCAGTAAAGTTAAGTGGAAAAGGTGTTTAACAAATATATATATAGCAAAATAAATAAAAATAACATAACAAAGAAGTCCTGCAGACGTCCTGCACACACATACGCATGCAATTAAGACTTGACATGTTTGGTGTCACAAGGTCATCTTTTATAATATACCAAAAAAGGGTATTGTTCATTTTAGCATATTTTTTCCTGAAAAACAACATATGTGCAACATAAAAAATTCCAACCTTATTCTACAGGGCCTCTGCTTTAAAATATATCATTTTGTGTTTATGTTTGGGGGATTTTAAGTCATTTTCTAGCAAAAATTGCTCAGGGCAGAAGAGGGTTTAAATTAGTGAGAGTGGAGAAAAAGAGGAAGAAGAGCCCGGTTACCAGCCTTTCATCTAATCATGGAGTTCTCTCTGGTGCATTGAGAATTTAATGTAAAACACCATTTAGCTAAAACAAAATGCATTGGGTATATGAAATATTTATATAGTATATTAACGATCTCTTGTTAAATCCATTTTAGTGCAGAGCCTTCCTGTCAAGTTATTATCGGGATCACAATGTGGAATTGTCCAAACTTTTACACAGACTTGGTCAACCTCTGCCTTCGTGGCTTAGACAAGAGCTGCAGAAAATCAGATAGCAGAGAATATTGGCATAATCTTTAAGAGGGACTTCCAGTAACTTGATGCAAGGACCACTTATTATAACCAGCTGTCAAAACTTTACCATTCATCTCTTTGAGAGGGCACCACCAGAAATGCTGTGTTCCATGTGCTGGCATGTGGATCTCATCAACACTCTCTTTTAGAACATATTGTCATTCCATGGCCTTGTACCTACAGCCTGTCATGGATCCTGTCATGATAAGAGACTGATGGCAGTGATTTATAAAAACTAAAGCAAAAAAGATTGGAGCCAAAGTGGTGCTATCGCTGAAAAAAACTTTAAAAAATTGAAACCTAATTGGTCATGGTGGACAACAGGTCCAGGCTTTAATTTTCCTTGCTTTTGTATCTATAAATCAGCCAAAAGGCTAGAGATTGGAAATAGTAAATATAATAAAATGTATAAATAAAATCAGTGGTAATGTCTTATTATTAAAGTATAAAGTCACTGGATAATCTGATTTTACAATAAATGTTTTTATGTTACCTACCAACATTGAGTATGTGTTTTTTTCAACTGGTCAACAGGCAATTACAATTGCCTGTCCACGAAAGCCAATTAAACTTTGTTTAATAAATGGAGCATTTTAGTATTGTTCAAGATGGTGGGTTATGGGGCACTGATATCCACTATCCAGAGTGTCTCTGTTGATGTAACTCTGTGAACCTTCTGTTTTTTATTGGAAATGTTTAAAGCTAAACTCCTGGCTAAATACACAGATAGAATACATATAGGAGAGCTCTTTTACCTGCCCAAAAAAATTATTTTTGTACATTTATTCCTGAGATTTACACAGCTTAGCCAGACAGCATAGCCAGTCTGGATACCTGACTTTTCTCTACAGCAGTTAAATAATACCATTAGATCTCAGCTGCCTCCTGCTTGTGAGTGGACAGAGAAAGCTAAGCAGCAGACTAGTTGGCTAATTTTTCTGTTATTCTGTTATTCTTTGTTAGTGCATAAGCAATGCAGCACAACATATTGGATAATTGTGCTGCTTCTGCTTCCCAGTTTGAACTCTGCTGCATAGAGATAAAGAGGCTGATATAAAGTCATCACATATTTACACTAGTCTCTTTTAAAATACAAAATCCCGTCTCAAGTCCTTTCCGCACCGCTATTGATTCGTTCCGAACTGCTAGCATCAGAAGTCACAGACTAGTTTCCGACTGTTTCAATCTCAGCTCTACAGGCAACCACACGCTGTTACAATGCTAAACTGTTAAACTGTTAACCTGTTAATTTGCTGGTTAGATGTTCTTGTACAACATAATATGATGATATGACTGCAGTGGCAAACATTGCACATGTTTTACCTACGCTACAAACCCATGACTGTCTCATTTCAATATCACTTCCATGGCGAAGTGATATGTAGCGTAATGGTATGTCTTTTATTATATATCACCTCTAACCATATTAATGCCTATATGATGACACTGTGGTAAACACTTTTATTTTGAATAAAATCAAAATACACTTACAAAAAAATGAAATACAAAATTATTGTTTAATGAACACAAAACTGCTTAGAGTTCAGCTTTTAAAGTGGATGGTTATCCTAGAGTTATTCTATGAACATTAAACAGCCATATAACACAGGTATTTTGATAAATGCATAACACCATGTTTGTCTTCTGTCCATGTTCTGGTTGTTCAGCAACCAGCATGGAAACTGGCAACCATTTACCAGTGACACCATATAGATTATGTAGTCGGTCAGCCCCCCTCATGCTATCTAGGTGTAGTGATTGGAAAGCTTGATTGAGAGGGGAGAGGTGCTAGGTGACTACATGAGTTGCATTGAATAATTATAAGGAAAACTTTCACTTTAAGTGTCCATTTTTATTTGAACAATTACATTAAAAAACTGAATTCTTGCTTAAAACACATGAATGGTTACTTTCTGGTTAACATTTGAACCATTTACTTACCAGTTTATTACTTATCCAATAATATATATATCAATTTATATCAACAAGTGACTCTTAATATGGATTCCGTGAGCTTGATACCAAATTATACCCATATTACCCTTGACTTGTTTGAGCAAAATGTAGCATTCTGTAATAATAAAATATCCTGTTATCTCATCAAACACAGCCTTTTGAAGTCTCTTATACTATTCATTAAAAAGACAGTCTGGTAGACCATCTAAATGCATCCTTAAAAACGCCACCCAAGGACTAAACCGCATAAAAATCATACGGCATTAGCTCATCCTGTGGATAATATGGGTAAGCTTATTCTGCAGTATCTTATAGCAGGGATTTTACAGAGGAATGAATTATTACTCAGGTAACCCTTGATCTGTGATTCACTTACTCTAACAAATCTGGTGGGAAGAAAGATTTATGTAAGTTAGTTTGCTGATGTAAAAATATATGTCCCTGCATTACCTATTATTTTTCTTTTACCTTTTTCATGTAGCAAGAAACAATGTTTATTACACCATGTAACATCATCACCAGGTTTGAAAAAAAAAAAATCGTGCAGGGGCAGCTACTGGGAGCTCAGTTTCTACTGGCATAGGAATTTCCCAAAACTGCATCTACTAAGATACCTTTTCTAACAAAGTGCATGGACAGGCTTTAATAGTTAAGGCAGCTCTGTTGCTTCACTGGAAAATAAATAAATGTAATCATGTGGCGTTGGACAACGATGGATGAAGGACAATAAAGTAATTTATTCCAGCAGGTAGGGCTGAGACCATTGGTTGGGATTTCAGCGCAGAAAAGGCACTGTGTTGTCAGCCCAAACATGAAGATCAGAACACATTTTTTCACAGCTCAATAGGTATTTCTTTTGTACTTGCAGCATTTTTAAAGGGAAAAAAACATGGTTAAATGTACATGTATTGCAGAGATGTTGTGAATGTTTTGAATTGTTTTAATTTTGCACTGACACTTTAAAGGTTAATTTTGCCCTGACACTTTTTATTTAAAATCTACAACTTGACATATCTCTTGCTGGAAATTACTGGAAGTGCCCACACTCCAATCCACAGGACCCATTAAGACTTTTGTCCCCAAGTCTGTCAAACATGCGTTAGCATAAAAACAGTGTTAACAGGAGACACTTGTATCTGATTGTTGCAAAATAAAAAACATACATATAGTTTCAGTACCCATTTGTCAATGTAGATCAAAATGCAGTCAACAAAAATCTCATGTAAGATGTAACATGATAATGTTTTACATTACTTCCTGTTCATTCATGAATTTCTCAATGGGTGCAAGCCTCACTACAGAGACTTCTCCTCAATCATAAACTTGATGATGTTTACCAATCATCAGTTATGAATGGGAAGCCTTTATACTGAGTGCTTTCCATTCATTTAGTGCTGAGACTGCAGAAAAAGTGTGAGGACTCCGTGTCCTCAATTTCTTTTTCTATTTCAGAAAGGAAATTTCAGGGGTCTGTTAAGACCACTAATATTTCCCCGAAGCCCACCCCAGACAGTAAAAATAAATAAATACATATATATCAATTAAAAAAAATAAAACACAAACCCCTCTCCCCAAACACACACACATAGCATACACATGCACCATATTGTGGCACATGCCTAGCTTGGAGCGAAGCTACTTTACAACACACGGGGACCATGAGGAACAAAAGTAGCCACCCTCCAGAAGGAAGGACAGTGTCAGCATGAATTCATAGATGATTTGAGGATCTACAGCTGAGAGATATACAAATAAGTTACATTTTTGTTAACCCCTTCATGACTGAGGCCTTTTTTTCATTTTTTGCACCAGCGCACGTGCTCGCGGGGGGCGGCGGACTTTTCAATTTTTTTATTATTATTATTAGATTTATTTATTTTGATTTTTTAACTTTACTTTGACTGCTATCAGATAGCAGAGAATATTGGCATAATCTTTAAGAGGGACTTCAAGTAACTTGATGCAAGGACCACTTATTATAACCAGCTGTCAAAACTTTTCCATTCATCTCTTTGAGAGGGCAACACCAGAAATGCTGTGTTCCATGTGCTGGCATGTG